>NC_134471.1:25287427-25566145 GCF_964194025.1 Convolutriloba macropyga
TGTTCAATTTTGAGGAAAAATTTAAGATGTATCATGAATTTTAAGAACGGAGAAATATCAAACCCATCCAAGTTAGAAGGACTATAGAAAGAGTTTCATGACGAGAATACCTGGTTTGTAGTCTTTTTTCCTACCATTTAAAAATTTCACGCGATTGATATTAACCGTGCCGCGATGGTCACAGTTTAATTGGTTAAGATTGTCGACCGTAATTTTAATTGAAACCTCAACAAGAAGAGCTGCTCTTCTCTTTAGATTATTGGACAAGATCATAAGAAGATAATAAAATTTTAACCCGTGGGAAAATAAAAGTGGATTCAAATTTGTTTATGGATTTTTCTATTATCAAAAAAATAAAATTAAGTTTTCACGTGACATCTCACAATCTAACAAGCCTTGAATCTGGTCATCGAAGACCACAAAATCTTAAAACAAGAAATTTAAAACTTGTGACTCAGTTATGAAGTGCGTTCTATTTTACAAAGATCCAAGTTGAAGATTGAAAAAGGGACATTAAGTTAAAAGTCTGTAAAGGTGAAATCTGCTTCAATTCCCTTTTGAAAATGATCCAATTAGATACCTGAACATAGCTGAAGTTTCACGTTACCTGGTTATTTTGAAAGACTAGAAACAAACTACTTGTCTTCGAAACCTAATTTCGCAAGAAGAAAATGGTCCTATAAAAAAATTATAGATGATCAGTATTTTTTCAAGCGATTTTCCCCCAGGTATAGTTGTAGATGTTGAATAGACCTACAAGTAAAAAACTAGATGTCAAGGCCATTGATAATATTGCAGCTATTTAAATGCAGTAGTAAAAAGAGACCTGTTCGGGAATTTGGGCTTGATCTAAAAAAATAAAACAGGAAACTCAATACGACGCGATATTGTTAAGATGTCTTGGGAGACTTGATTGTTGAAGCTTTTGCAAAATTTTTTGAACGTTGGTTTTTTGAAAACTCTCAAGTATGCTGGCTGAAATCTCTGCCGGCTGAATTTAAAGATTGCAGGGCGTTAAAAGATTTGATTAGCTTATTTGTAGTATATTTTCTTGAGTTTTGTCCACTGTCGTGGTTGGTTTAAAACATTCCTTGATATACTCTTCTAGTATATTCTCTGCTCGCAATTTGGCCAATTGGATTGTTAACATTATTATAACTACACTCTCATTTTTTTGAATAACTCACAGTGAACTTCTGAATTGTGTAGTTCGAATACTTATGAGATCTTTTACTTAAGGAAAAATCTTGCTACCGAATTGAACTTCTTCTTGAAGAACGTTGACCACACACACTTTTCGGTTTTGCATGAAAAATATCTTGTAGAAGTGATCTCTGAACACAGTCGTAGATTTTAGCGCCTAAGTTGATGATGGACTCTGCATATGCTTCGTAGAAAATAAGAAGATGTTTTGGGGATTTAAAATTTTGTACCTTATAATCCCTTCTACAAACAAGGTGTCAACTTCCTTCTAACCTGGCTTAAATGGTATTTAGAACTTTTATTCAAAAGTCAAGATGTCTGTCAAGCTATTTGGTCAAAATGTCTGTCAAGCTTTTTATATGATCCATTTTTTAAAGAGTGAAGACCATTTGGTGTATCATTCATTGCAAGCACCAAGGCAAACAATTTCTCACGTGTCGGCACTCAGGGTGAGCTATATTTGGGATCGCCCTTGGGATAAATCTAGAACTTTTTTCTCTGAGACTTCTCAAGATTTTCTTCCAGAGACAAATAGACCAATGCAGTGGCCAAAAAGAAGAATTTTGCGATCCATTTCGGAATTCGTTGGATCATTGATGTACAAAAAAACAAAAGGGGCCACAAAATTTTGCGGTCACGAAATTGTGGTCAACAGTTCTGCAGTAAACGATAGGCTTTATGTTTTGGCATTGTATCAAATTTTTCAATATGAAATGTTTTTTTTCTGTCAAGCAGATAGTTTTCAAAGTTTATTTTAACAGGACAGCCTCAAATTTCCAATTTTTTGAGGAGTTTGTGGTGATATATAGTGTGTGAAAAAATTTTTTCAAATAAAGCAAGCATTGTTGCTCCGAACATCTGTTCTCCATTATTTTTCAAAAACTTTCTGCCAGTGTATTGATGGCGTCAATACAATTCAAATTGGCCAAAATAGTAATTGATTTGTTTTCAGATTGTCATGCTTTTGAATGAAGCTTTACAATTTTTTGTATCTTAGTTTTTCAAAAGTTTTGCTAATTTTGGTCGATAGTAATCTGTAACAAAACTTTCACATCTTTTTTGAATGCCAACTGCTTTTGACAAACACAAAAATTAGGAAAAGTACCTTTGCAAATTCGCTCGCTAAGAATATCAGATAGGGGCTCAGAGACAACTGGTCCTGAAATATTGCAAAATTTATAGATTATGTTGTCAGGACCAGCTGACGCTTCACTTCGTAAGAAAATAAACATGTTCATCAATTCATCAGGTGTTGTAGCTCAACATGTAAACTCTACAACTAACTGCACGACCAGCAAAAGGAGGTGATGTTGGTTGGGGAAAAGTTGCTTCAAATATAGGCCGCACTTTTGCAAAGAAATTGTTCATTTTTTCTGCTCTTTATTCAGTTTTTCTGCTGTCGCCTAACTTTGAATTTTAATAATTGTTTTGGGCTTGAGTATTTTCCATGTTGAATCTTTTCTCTTTCTTTGATAAGCTTCTCAATTTTCTCGGGTTGTATTGTTCAGCCATTTCTGTTAAAATTGTCTTGAGCCTGAAAACTTTTTTTGCTGTTCGCCCTGACTAATTTAATATTTTTATGATAAATAAGGTTCAAGTGGCACAACATCTTCAAGAAATTGCATTACATGTTTGGCCAGATTTTCAATCTTACTATTCAGATCACCTGCTGGCAAAATTCAGATTTGAGTTCGTACTAGCAAAATCCTCATCTAATTTGTTTTGCATGTTTGGGATCCAGTTATCAGGTGATTTTGATTGTGTCTTTTTTGTAGATGGAAACTCTATAAAAATTGGATAGGGGTCGCTTACATTTGCGATTATTTTTAGGCTGTTCAAACTATTTGGAGCAAAAATGTGGTCAGTGAAAATTGAGGCAGTTTGTGTTACTATTGTTGGACTAGTGTTGCACTGCTATGATCCGCATGATTTGATGAGTCCTTGGTGTCTGACAACTTTGACTGTTTCAATTTTTTGTCAAGATTGAAATCTATGCAGAGAACTGAATATCCCTTGAAGTTGATCATAACTTCAAGTAACTTTTCAATTTTTGTTCAAAATACACAGTTTTTATTTCTAGTGCGATATATAAATAGAGCGTTTAAGGTTTTTTTTACTTCTTGAACTCTGACAAGCAAAGGCTCAATTTTTTGTTCAGTATTTTTAATATCTGATGGCAGTCCTTCTCCACAAAAATTGCGCGGCCTCATTGCTTTTCATTTTGATGACCGATAACTTGTACGGGACAAAACCCATCCATTTTGTATATATCAACTGCCTCATTCTCTCTGAGTCAAGTCTCGAGGACAAACAGTGTTTTTAGTTCTATTAACAAGGTTGCGAAAGAAATTTATTTCACACGCCTCACTAAGGATTCCAATTGCACTTAAATTTTATGAAAAACGTGTGTAGTTTGTTTGAAGAATTGTGTTTTTACTTACCATGGACATTAATTTAAGTTTGTCCGCAATCAAAATTGCTGTCGTTACTATAGACTAGTTCCTCTATAGCCTGATATTGGTAGTCTTTTCAAAGTTGCTTCTCTAAATAATTCCCAGTTGAGCTTCAAGGGCGCTTGGAATTTTTCTTGCCACCAGAAAAATACAAACGGTCTCATTTCTTTAAATTTCCGAATCTTTATTGCAATGTTCTGAATATACTGAACTGAATTCACGACAATTGCGCTGAATTTATTACTACGTTTTGTATGAACTTCGACGATGTAATTTATTGTTTTAGTACTCATGCCACATTGTTCTGCTGTCTTCCTAATTGCAATCTGATGGGGGATAAGCGTTCAATTATTTAAATAAAACGTCCGCCAGAGGGGTGTGTTTGACTTGCCGGTCACGATTTTCCTCCATTGTTTTTTTTTCGCCAAAATTTTAAAATAACGTTTGGGGACGAAATAATTTTTTTCCAATTTTTGAGATCATGGCATGCTTTGAAGTTGTCTGGATTGGTCTTATCATTTATTGTGTTCTCAAAAAAGTTCAAATTTCTGCATTTGGTGCAATTATATTTTGAAGGGGCATATTGTTCAAAATATGAAAATCCTTGGGCGAGAAATTTTTTGCTTTCGAGAATTCTTTTTTCCAAACGATTAGCTCGATTTGTTGAAACTGGGGTTTGTTAGTCTCTATTAAATAAATCTTCGATTAAATAATTGCTTTTAAATTGGGCCATCCAATCAAATTCAGTAACGTTTTGATGTCTTTTTCATTCATTTTCAAGACAGAAATTTGTGAGCGAACCGAATATATTTTGTAAGCAATGGTTAACAAAGCACGATTGCTTTGTAGCTGTTCATTTGTTACGTTCTAATGGCAAATAAACGTCGAATTAAACAAAAGAGTGCCATTTTTGCAGAATTACTATTTATGTAATGACATGTGCTCTGTAACTGGGGGCGCATAGTGTACTGGGGGGGGGGGGGCAGAAACGGAAAATATCAAAAAAAAATTTGGGTATTCGCAGCTTTTTGGTACCATAAAGTAATGTTTAGGTATCTTATAAAAGGAATCAAGTAGCTGAACTCTCAGAAGAGAAGGAGATATGCACAGAGAGGTTACAGAGAGTGGAAAAACAGATAGAAAATGAGCAACAAACACTGGCTGAAAAGACTCTAGCTTTGACTAAAGCCAGGAAGGACCAGAAAACAATGAATGAAAAACTGCAGAGGTATTTTTGGTTATTATTCATAAATAAGCATTCAAATTTCAAATGAGGCAGTTAACTAGTAACTATTTACTCAAGCCCTCTTGAGTTTTAAAACAACAATACACGAAGCTTCGCTTTTGCATTTAAAAGGCACGCTACCAATCCCCCCCCCCCCCCCCCCCCTCCTCATCTTTAACAAGAAGATCTATCATGCCATATCGCATCCTTGAAAAAAAAAACAATAATACTGAATGGTTAAGTTAGAAACGGACGATGCCGCGCGTCTTTCTTTTTTAAATATTGAGCAAAGACGACAAAATTATTGGTATTACTAACGACTAAATCATGGATTATTTCGTCGTTTTTGCCATTTGTTGCACATGTTGGTACACTTTTTAGGTATTTTAAATCAAGAACTGGGCCAAAATTGTACAAATTTGTTCCAATGTTAGTTTACCAAAAAGACCAAGGTTAGCTGGAAACGTTCATGTAATTCAAAAGTTTAACGACTCGACTGCATGATCAACCAAAATTTACTTTTTGAAGTTCGTTTTTTATATGCTGTTATCGTTTGAGATTTGCGCTATCAAGAAAATTATGCAGCTGCGTTAGTTGATAGGACCTTAATCAGGATGTAAATTTTGAAATTCTTTGTTTCTTGCTAAACCGATACTGTCAATATTTAGAACGAATTTGAAAGGTACATCGGGTGTCATTTCACTGTGTACGTAACTAGAAATATGACAAAATTTCAGAGCAAAAGATATGATCCGGATGAATGTGAAAGGACTGGACCCTGGATCTGGAGGGTACAGAGATATCAGCCTGCGTCACGGCAGAAGTCGACTACAGTCAATCGTGTCTGAAGTGATGGATGCCCTGAAAGAGCATCCGGGCGAGTTAGCCCTGACGAAGGACTACTTGAGAGAGGAGAGAATCGCAATACCAACTAGTAGTAATAATAACTGATCGGTTTACCAATGGACTATAATTAGTATGAAAATGATTTTGATATATGATTAGTAATTATATGGACAGTATGCGTTTTAAAACAATTGTCGACGGAAAATAAAATTTCTAGGAAAGCTATTACCAATTTTTCCCCAGCTAGATAAGTAGAATTCGTAAAAAGATTCAATAGATTGTGGTTATTAACTAAAAACTTAAAGAAATTAAAAAAAAATCATGATACAGAGAATCGTAATGGAGAGAGTCATAACTTGTGTATCCTCGGAATCGATCTCGTTAAAGAGACATTAGAACTGTGAAGAAATTGATCGTGATCGTAATTTGATCAAAAAGATTATGCAAAATCAATTGAAGCTCAGAGAATTTTCATCCGGTTGCAAAACATCCAAAATAACCCGGAATACTTGGAATACTGGAAAAACAGCAATTCTCAGTTATAGCAACTAATATTGAACCAGACCTACATCTCGATTATATTATGAACAATATTTTTTGGGCAAACTGAGTACTAAGTCAACTAACTTCATTCAACTTGCCCATCGCTTTAAATAGCAACCTAGGAGCATTCAAAATTTATTTTTTCATAGGAGGAAAACCATTCTATTAACATAATTAATTTTTTATTTCATTTCATATTTAAGATAATTTTAATTGAAAATTGGAAGAATTGAAGATAAAACGTTTTTGTTTCCAGTATCTTCAACAATTTAATTATAATCTAATTTGATTGTTTTGATTAAAAAATCACTAAGTCGTTCATTATTCTCCATTCGAAGAATATCTACTGCTTGCTAAAGAGGAGCGGAGATTTACAGGAAAAGTTAGCAGAATTTAGTTAACAGAGAACACAAAAAAATACTAGGTTTCAGTCAGAAAAATAGAGAAAAAAAAGGAATCTTATGATCTTACAAATAGCAAAAAATAGCCTAAGAAATACAAATTTGGAGCAGTACAAGAAAGTGCGATCATTTGCGCCCCCAGTCAAATCAAGTGGTTGTCTTGCACAACACTGCAGGTTTTTGAAAAAAATCATTCCAATGATCTACAGACATTCGTAATACCTTAACACGTTTGAGCAGAATTGGCATATGGAAAAAACAATGCTTCTTACCACTTTTCTTCATTATCATAAAACTTATGTTGAACGGAGCGGATTTTTTTGGAACTGACAGAGGAAAATAATTTCGCGTTAGATACTTTAATTTCTCAGAAAAAATTCTACTTTGTAAAAATATGAGTAATTTTGGCCATTACTATCAAGAAGAAAGTTTTATTTTTCAACCAAATCATTTTTTTCTATTATGCTCTATGTTAAAGTTTTCCTAGTGGCAAAGGTTCTTTCAGTTAAAGAATTGGAAACACGCAGCAGTTCCAAGACCTAATTACGGAATTGCATTTGCAAATCCGCAAACTTAAGAATTTGTTAATTGAGAAGACAAGGAGGCTCGTTAATGTGCGAGATAACCAAAAATAGATGCTTGAGATAACCAAAAATAGATGTTTGAGATTTAAAAATCGTTACACACCCCAACTACTAATTGAATTAGATAAGGCCATGCCTAATTACAGTGCTCACAAGATCTGACGATAAAAAAAGACTACGAGAAAAAGACAAACAAAATAAGCAAAAATAAAAAATTAACGGCGAAGAAACTCAACACCTAAATATAAAAACAGCTAGTAAACAACGTCGAACAGCAATCAGACAAAACTCCAACTGCCCAACTTTTATCTTAACTATATAGCAGTTGGGATTTTTCTTTATTGAGACTAGATAACAAGTAGAAAGAAAAAAATATGTAGGCGAAATTCAGAAATCCATCAAAAATTTTTAAAACAAATAAAATCAATTGACTTAAAAATAATTAGCGTTTAACAAAATATTTCTCGATACATTTACTAAAGACATTACAAAACTGATAGGACCCGTTTTTGGATAGACTAGGCCATAGAAACGGACTTAAGATGCATTAATTACAAACAATCTGCGAAAAAACAATTGATTGAAGCCATTAAAATCATTAGTTTTTATTTGAAAACTGTTTTCTTATTTCAATTGTCATCTATAACAACTGAGCTAAAATTATACTGAACATCTAAATAAGTTCACTTTAGCCTGATTTGAAGATAATAGGGCTCTGTTATTACTCGAATGTCGTAAAAGAGAAAAAGAAACAGAAATATTGGTCACTCATAAAACAATTATGAAAACGTATATTGTCCCACAAACAAAACATCAACTACAAGATAATATGAACAGGAAATTTAATTTTTGAGTATCAAGGAATTGGAAGGGACCTCTCGATGATGAAAACAACTAAGAATTTGAAAAGAAAAAAATCATGAACTTAAGGACTATTCGCTATGAACTGGCTGCATAGAGTAAATTCGTTAACTTAACCTTCAATTAGAAGCTTATGAGACCTGTCAGCATTTTACGACTACATAAAGAACAAAGAAAACAGCAAACAAAAACTGAGCGAAAAGTGTCGAAGCCATTAAAAAATACAACTTTTCAGTAATAATTTTTTTTCAAAAAATTTAAACAGCATTAGGATAGTTCTTTTTTTAAATGCAAGACCTCAGAAAATCAACTAATATGAGCAAATATTTAAAAACCACGAAATCTTTGAGAAATCCCGTAGTATCAACGCCATTAAATTCAACACCTCTCAACGGAAGTCAAGAAATACGCCATGTTATGCTTCGATGCGATCAAAATGCTGTTTCTTCTTCAGCAATCACTATGAAGACATCAGAACAAGTCTTATGACTAGAAAAAAATAACAAATATAGGCAAAAACTAAAAATTCAGTAGAAAACCGTGAGACGAAAGTGTCGAAGCCATTTAATTCACTAACTTTTCTCTGAAACTTTTATCCACGGTTCTTGTAACGTCTTCTCTGAGCCAATGGGAGCTATTGGAATAATGGGATCAAATTTCAAAGGGAAACAAAATTATGAAAAAAAACAATATCCAAAACTTGAAAAAAAATATGAACGTCGCATAGAAGTCATAAAACCAATAAGTAAAGGTAAAACCGCTGACCAGGTTAATTTTGGTTGCAAATGAAAAAACAGGGTCCTGTTAATACCGAGATTCACTTTTTGTTCAGAAAAATAAGTTTATGATTGGTTGACGTTCAAACGAACTTTTCGGCAAACTATTTTCAAAGTCTTAACAGCCATTAGCTCTCCACTCAAAGCACTAGATAGGTCCAATTAAATCTCATATGGAAGACTATTGCCTATTAATTAATATTTTTTCTACGCCATAGAACTGCAAAATTTCGAAAGAAAATCAAGTTTTATTTAAAAATAGGAAAACTCAGAGTCTAAGACAAAGAAAAACATGAGCGATTCCTTGAAAACAAATGTATGATGTATATTCCTTGAAAATGTATAATATCATAAATTTTAAGACTATTCATTATATACTGACTGCTTCGAGTAACACACTTTATTCAATCCTCAGTTACAAGTTTATGCAACCCGTCAGCATTTTACAGCTACCCAGAGAATTTAAAAAAACAGGCGAAAACAGTAAACTCAAAAAGAAAATTGAACGAGAAAAATGCGGAAGCCATTAAAAATAATGTTCCAATAGAAACTTTTCATTCTTTAATTAGTTTTTTGACAGCAAGGAGATTCTATTGTTTTAGTAATATGACTTCAAAACATCAACAAATATGAACAAGTACAAAAAACCACAAAATTTTGAGAAAACCCGTATAATCAACGCAATTAAATTCAATAGCTTTCAACGGAAGCCAATAAATAAGCTAACTTATTCCTCACTGGGAGGACAAGGATGTTTGTCGTTCATACATCATCAATAAAGAAATTACAATAAGCCATTGAATATGAAAACAACAAAAAAGTACAGGCAAAACCCAAGAATTCAGTAGAAAATTGCGAGAAGAAAGTGTCGAAGCCATTTAAACCATCAGCTTTTTCTCGGAAAATTTTATCTCTAATCCACTGAAAGTGTTCTTTATTCCAATTGGAACTGTCAAATTTAGGATATTGTGATAAGATTTCAAAATGAACAGTAACTACGGAAAAAAATATTCTAATGTTTAAAAAAGAAATTGAAAACTCGTGCATGAAAGTTATAAAATCAATAGTCAGAAAATAAAACCACTAACTAGACTAAATTGTTAAATTAGAGGTTAAATTAAACAAGAAAGCAGTTCGGATTTTTTAAACTGACTGCCATTACACAGAAACTAAATTAATATTGGTTAAATTTCAAAAAACCGAAAAATTATTTTCTAAGTCTTAACAGCCATTAACATCAATAGCTTTCAACGACAGTCAATAAGTAAACTCAATTTTGTATCAAAGGGAGAACAAAAAAATTTGTCATGCTTAGGTAACCAATAAGACATCACAATAAGTCTTATGATTATGAAAACAACAACAAATACAGGCAAAAACCAAAACTGCAGTAGAAAAATGCGAAAAGAAAGTATCGAAGCCTTTTAAACCTAAAGTTTTTCTCTGAAAATTTTTTCTATAAGTCGTTTACAATTTTTCTTAACCAACAAGAGCTATCAATATTGAGATAATGTGATAAGATTTCAAAAGGCACCAATAATACAAAAAAAATTTAAAATGTTGTTTTTGAAATCTTGTGGCATTGAAGTCTTATAACAAATAGTTAGAAGATGAAACAACTGAGCAAATTAATTTTGGTTGCATTAGAAAAAAGGGGGTCCTGTCAATACTCAGACTAACTCACAGTTCAGGAAAATGAGTTTATGATCGGTTAAGGTTAAAAAAAATTGAATTGTTTTAAAAAGTCTGAACATCCATTAGCCATTAGCTCTTCACTCAAAGCACTAGATATGTTTACTTAAAGCTCACTACGTAACCTATTGCACTATTAGTCAACAAGCCAATGTCATAAGACTGCAAAAAATTGAAAAGAAGATTCAGAAATTTGTTGAAAACTACAAAAACTCGGAGTGGAAGCCAAAAAAATGAGCGATTCCTTGAAAACAAATTTTCTGTTCAGTGGTCATCCTTGGACGTTAAATTAGATTTGTCACTAACGAAACCCCGATATAAAAGGTGAATATTTTCTTAATGACTTAAAAATCAAAAAAATGCAAAAGTTCTTTAAAAAAAACAGCTATCAAATAGATTTCGATTTCTTTTATGATAAATTCCACAATGAGACCAGAACAAGTCTTTTTCATTCACCTTTCGTCTACTAGGAACACCGAATTGATGTATTTTGTAGCTTGAAATTCAAATAATTTCAAATTTTTTATATTAAATTGTTATTTCGAACAAAAGTTACGGTAAAGTGAACAAGAGTGACTCAAATATCCCGTGTTCACATAAAAATTTATGCCTCGAGAACTCCTCAAAAAAATGCAAAAATGCAAAACATCTTTTTAATTTCGAATTCTATGCTGGACGAGCTTTTTAATGATACCACTCACATTTCTCTACGATATATCGTTCGGCCAAAATTATCTGAACAAAAAAAAAGCCCATTTGAGTATATAGTTCCTCCCCCAAGTGGGGTCGGATTATTAAATTCTTTTTTTTAATCTTCAAAAATGTAAATTTAAAGTTATAACCACAACAAAAACGTTTGGTCAAATATTTACTTTTTCAAAATCGCCTCGTAAATTTATGAATAGTTTGGTCTTTATACTTCAGTAGAACAAATTTCTAAAGCCTCTTACTTGTCTATCTATTGGAACACGTTCATGCAGTTTGACCATTTCGCTGCTTAGGTTTTCCTTAAATTTATTTTTAGTTTTGTCTTTTCGGATTTCAATTGGCAAATTAGTCCACTTCCGAGAAAAATTTCTAATCAGTGATCTGTCACTCCATTTGGATTGGCACTTATTCTTTGGAAAGTACTGGCGAATTCTGGAGTTATTGGTCAGTTCGTACTTTTCCAAAATCTTGAATGAGGAGATTTTGGTTTCTCGACTGCTCTCTTTATATTGTGAGAGGAGGTCAAAAAATTCAAGAAGACAAACGTTTTTAATGAAAAGCTCTGCTGGTAAAATTTTGTCTTTCAATAATAGATCTCTTGCGCTGTCAAACTTTTTGCGCGGGTGGCAAACCTTTATTCCCCAATTTATTTGTCTATTAACTCTCTGAAGTGACTTAACCGACAACGATTGAACAAAAATGGCACTGAAATTGAGATAGGACAAAACAAGTGATTTAAACAGCCCGATTCTTGCTTTTAATGGTAGAAAATGTCTTACTAAGTAAATTGACCTAATAGCATTTGCGATTTTTGTTAACGTTTTGTTTAGCTGAATATCAAAATTTAGATTGTTATCAATCATTATACCTAAATAACGACAACTTGTTTTTGGCTCCATGAAAGTTCCATTATAATGAAATTGTTCAATTTTTGATTCACCATTTTTTGAAAAAATCACAATTTCTGTTTTATCTCTGTTTAAGGTTAGCATATTTTGCCTCATATAACTGTCAGTATTTTCAAATACACTGTTAATTTCGCATAAAAGATTTTCATCAGATTTGGAATGACAAAAAATGCATGTGTCATCTGCAAACTGTAAAACGTCCTCTCTTTTTTTCTTTTTTTTCTGGGAAATCGTTGATATAAAGTATAAAAATTAAAGGTCCGAGAACTGTTCCTTGAGGTACTCCGTCATTGATTGTCACCCAGTTCGAATATTCAATGCCGTTCTGGTTGAGTCAAGTCCAGTTTAGAAGGGAAAAGTGATTTATGAACTTTAAAAATTTAAACGTGAAAAAGTTCCTATGGACTACGGGAAACATAAATGGATATAAAAAAAGACAGATGATCATCTGAATAATCAAATTAACCGGGTTTGTTGGGCAAGCACAAGTAGAGGTCTGAACATTATTACTTGCGCATCTTTATATCCTTGTACATCCAATTACTTCTAGGACACTAGACACTATTCCATGGACGCATAAACAATCAACAGGACTTGAGTTGCATCATTTTTGGTCTCTTTCTTTGGAGCGCGCTGACAACTCATCTGGTTTTAGAACCAGTTTGGGACTCCAATGCTTATTACCTTTTATTCAACCAGCTCGGCTCTCATATTGCTTACTCTCAATAATAGTTCAGTAAAGTTATCAGAAGAATCTGTTCACTCGCTGGAAAAATAATATCAATTGAAAAAAAAGTGAAAACCATTTAACTCTAAATAAATAGCGCCAGTTTTTTAAAATGTCAGATAGCTTTGAAGATTGTACTTTTCGACATGAACAAAGAGCAAAGACTTTAGAAAGGCTAACATGTTTAATGTTTAAACTTAAACAACTTCCCTTTGTTCTGCCAATGTTTTTGATGCCTCAAAGTATGGCGAAAAATCTCATATGGCGAATCCACTTTTCAAAATATCCAAAAACACTAAGTATATGTCCAAGTTTTAGTAAGGTTTTTCAGGCTTATTGCAAAATTTAATGTCAAGTGATTGGTTTTTCTGCCAGATTCATTGTTTGCTCTAGTTAATTCTAAGAAACGCCAAATTTTATGCACTAGATTTTTCATTCACTGAAGTTTCTCCAGCACCACTAATCACTATTGCTTCTTTACGTTTAGGTAATGCAAAAATTCGGATTTCAACAGAGGGGATTTTTTGTTGTTTATACCATTCAGTCACCAAACATATAAAAGTGACATCAAAATTGTCAGAACACCTGTCAGTTGTTTTTCCAATTTAACTTTTAAAACGCAATTTGCAGTATTAATTTGTACGTATAGCTTGATGATCATTTTGGTTTTTGAGCTGATTTTATAGCTTCCGTTAATTCCGCAGGCACAATTCGGAGAAATTCCGCAGGCACAAAATTAATGATCCGAGCCCCGCATCACCAGCAAAAGTGATTAAACAAGTATTGCTTCCAAAATTCGCAGATTCTTGATACCCCCGCAGTAGATATCAACGGATCACAATTCACGAATTTAACATTTGTGTCAGTCTCAGACTTAATTTGGTGAGTCAAACATTGGTGAGTCTGTCAGAGTGCTCCAAAGCGACAAACTGTTGCAACTAAAGCCGTGTTGTTGATGCATTCATGGCATCCTGTCAGACGGAGCTTGATATACAAGCACAGGTATTTCTGCTTGACCTCTACTTCTATTTGCCCTACAAATTCTGATGTTTTAGATTTATTCATATCCATTTATTTTTCGCATTCTACAGAAACTGATTAACATTTTTCATTTAGAATTCAGTTCACATAGCTCTTCTGAATTAGAATTGACTCCTATCTTTTCAATTAACGGATTCTTAAGTTGGTGCCATGGTAAACGCAGAGTAAAACAAGGCATCTCGGTAATGTGCGTACGCACATAAGGTTCCGACCCCGCTCATCCACATTCTTGACTTAATTGGTTACCAAATGATGAAGAGTTAGAAAACCTTCAAAAACATACATATCATTCAATAAACAACCAATGGAAAACAATAATGCCACCCTAGAGGGCTGATGAACGTTGTTGTTAATAGGACAACTGGGAAGGACAATAATAAATATCAAACAACAAACATTATTCACGACCAAAAATCGGTGGCTATAATGAATAAAATCACAACAAAATCAAACTCGCATCAGATAAAACCTAAACAAACAAAACGATGTGACGTATACTTCATTAGAAAGATAGGAGAACTGTTCTCAATGCGACTGGTTAACAGGCCGACCAAAAAGAGCAACGAGGTGCGAAGTTCAAAAATACGTTTCCATTTTTGAAAACAATTATTTTACCGTTATTAAGGTCATTAGATATCAACTGAAATTACTAAAATGTTCATTTATATCTCCATAGGAAGCAATTAAGACATGCCGTTATCCAATGTTTAATTGCGAGAAATTACAAAGCCAATGGAACCTACGATAAATGTTATAAATTAAAAAGAAAACAAAAATCCTATAAAATATACAAATATAATAAAATCTTAATTTTTTTATGAAATCTCGTAGTAACAGTAGTAACAAAGACAAGAAACAAGCGCTTGACGACCAAAACTTCATAGATATCAAGATACTGTTCACTGGAAACGTGTTGTGACCTGTGTTTACAGAGACTGAGCTACAAATCAACCAAAAAACCATATAAAAAAATGACGAAGCGCAAAAACCCAAAAATATTTCTGAAAACAAATATTTTCAAAATTTGCTAACTGACTTAAAATTTCAACAGACAGCGTTGACTTAGATTGTAATACTCCGGATGCCAAATCGGCCTGTCAATAATGAGACTAAGTCACGGCCCCACAAAACAACAAATACATAAAGAAGCCAAAACTTTAAACAATTTTACGAGATCACACTATTTAAGGGACTATGCTTATAAGATCATAACTGCAAGAACTGTAGGTTGTCATTTTTGTTTCATTTTAACGTCAATGAGCTTTCCTTATAAAAGACTACGAGAAGACGAGAACAAAAAGAAACCCAAAAAATTAACAGTTTAGAAATCTCGAAAACTTTTTGTGAAATCAATAGTCGAAGCCATATTTCCCAACTTTTAACTCAGCGCAAAAAATTTATGAATCAGCAAAAGCAATTGAGATTTTTAATTAGTGAGATTGAATTACATGGTTATAAAACTGAAAGCAAAAACTAAACAGTTGAAAAAAATGTTATTCTTCATTCATTTTTAATGTCATTAAAACAAATAGCAGTACACTGAAATCTTTAACTATGTTGAATTATACATCCTCGGGAAGCAATTCAGACCTATTGTAATCAAGTATATGGCGTACAACAACAAAATATACAAACGTAGGCAAAAATAAAGAAGTCCATTTAAATTTTGCGAGATAACTGTGTCTCAGTCCACTATGTTAACTATGTTGAATTATACATCCTCGGAAAGCAATTCAGACCTATTGTAATCAGGTATATGGAGTACAACAACAAAATAAACAAACGTAGGCAAAAACAAAAGAAGTCCATTTAAATTTTGCGAGATAACTGTGTCTCAGTCCAAAAAGCATAAACTATATAACCAAAACAACTACCATAACCATATACGCTTTTTCCCAACGATGTGCGTTTTCTATAATTTTCCTCAGTTGGACTTGCCACTATAATGCTAATTTGGCAAGGCAACAAAATGAACAAAAAAAGTAATTTTATGTTCAAAAATGAAAAACTTGAAAGCGCGTTGTATGAAAAGAAAGAGACCATTAATTGAACATAAAACCAAGACGAACAATAATTTATGACCAACAAGAAATCAGTTTCTGCTTGTTTGTACTGAGTCTGCAACCGAAGATGAGAGAAATAAGACAAAAAATAATGGCAAAGTTCAAAAATTAACCGATATTTTCTTAAAACAATTATATTCAAGTTAAAACAGACATTAGATAACAACTGAATGATTTGTCTAGATTCATGATTCTTGAAAAATAAGTGGCTCTGTTAATCGGGACAAAAAGCTATTGGACCACAAAATTATAACAAACGAAAGCAAAATTAAAGAAAAATGAATTTTTCGAAAACAATTGGTCAGAACCACAAAAACCATGAGCTTATTCTGAAACCGTAACAATCTTTTTTCTCCTTGTTTTTTTAAATAGTATCTGTCATTCATTAAGCCCTGATCTGAATTTCTTGTAAAAAAAAGTTTACATAAAAACTTTTTCATAGCTGAAATATTTTGATAAGAAGTCGCGCCCCATTAAAATCTAGAAAAACTTTTCTTGTTAGAATCCATGACGAGATAAAGATCAGCCCAAATTTTACTGCGCAATCGCAAAAAATACTCATTTGTTCAAATGGTTGCGAAACAGGTTATTTTAAAATTTTTCAGGTTGTCCAAAATAAAAATGCATTTTGTGTAATTATCGAGTTTTAATTTGCAAAAACCTGGCGAAATAAATGAACCCAGCGGGTAGAAAACTAGCTCGTTTGTAAGCTTAAAAAGAATACGGCAGCAGTTTTAAGGTATCTACTTAAAAAAAGCAAATTTGTTCACGAAAAAAGTCGAAATTTGAAAAATGTAGCAAAAATTCTCGCCAAAAAACTCGGAGCGAAGAGTTCAGCAGCCCCTTCTCAATCTTTAAAGATAAAATCAATAACACTAGTAGTATCCATATCTGCCATGTTACTGGAGCGGGGGGGTCCGGACCCCCCCCTACAAGAACTCTCACCACCGAAAAACTGATTTTCTCTTAGTGAAAGCAAGTTTTTTGGTTAAGTTTCGCCAGCCTGAGAGAAGTTCTTGAGTTAAGTTGGCTGGCGAAACTTAACCAAAAAAACTTGCTTTCACTAAGAGAAAATCAGTTTTTCGGTGGTGAGAGTTCTTGTAGGGGGGGTGTCCGGACCCCCCGCCCTCCAGTAACATGGCAGATATCCGCTGTTGAAATGTTCGCTGTATATAGAATTAGGTGTTACCTAAGTTTTGAACTCTCACTAAATCTTTTTGGTGAAAACATAAAAAACCTAATATAAGACACCAGAAGCCTAAAATTTTTCAAAAAATTTCAAAAATTTTTTCGAAAATTTTTCAAAGTTTTTCAAAGTCCTAAAATGGTCTGAAATGGATTTTGCGCTATGAAAGAGCACTCAAAAGTGATTTTTTGTTGACTTCACTTTTTTCACCAAAGTAGTATAGGGGTCGAAACATATAAAAATTTCGAATTTTTTGAAAAAAATTTTAAAATTTTTTTGGAGTCCTAAAATGGTCTGAAATGGATTTTGCGCTATGAAAGAGCACTCAAAAGTGATTTTTTTGTTGACTTCACTTTTTTCACCTAAGTAGTAGAGGGGTCGAAACATATCAAAATTTCGAATTTTTTGAAAAAAATTTTCAAAATTTTTCAAAGTCCTAAAATGGTCTGAAATGGATTTTGCGCTATAAAAGAGCACTCAAAAGTGATTTTTTGTTGACTTCACTTTATTCACCTATGAAGTATGGGGTGTCGAAACAAACAAAAATTTCGTTATTTTTCTGAAAAAAAATTTCAAAAATTTTTTGAAGCCCTAAAATGGCATGAAATGGATTTTTCGCAATGAAGGAGCTTTCAAAAATGATTTTTGTGGACTTCATTTTGTTCAACCAAATAGGACATGAAAAACTCAGTTTTTGAAGTAGTCTGAAAGAAGTCAAAGAGCAGTCAGAAGCAGTTTTTGTTGACAATACTTTTGCAAATGTTCAGTGTGACGTGGAAAGCTTGGCTTTTTTTTATATACATGTGTAACTATGTATGTTTCTATCAAAACAAGTACGTATATTTGCTTACATGTGTTCAAAATTGTAATGTTTATGTAGGAATGAACAATTGAAAGAAACGAAAGAATGAGAGTTTTATTTATATAATTACGCGTATTCATGTGTATAATGAAAGTATATATGAAAGTGTATATCTGTTTATAAGTAAATATAACTGTGCTTAAGTTTAGTAATATGTTTCTATGAGTATAAGCTGAAGTCTATGTCTGTGGGTAGAAATTGTAAATGTGTGTATATGTGAAGCCGTTCTTGGTTTTATGTGTGTATGTTTTTCTATATCTATACAGTGAAATGTATGTATATATGTCTGAATGTGTTTGTATTTATGTATTTATATGTTTGCAATCCGATGAGAGAGATAGAGAGAGAGAGAGAGAGAGAGATAGAGAGAGGTGGGAGATAAGTTCCTGGAGGGCATTTTTATTGCCTTGAAGAATGTTGTTATTTGTCTCCACGATCCAATAATATTATATCTTGCACACGGATTTTGACCTTCAGCGTAGCTAAACTCTGTCCCATTAAGCATTGGCAAGCAAAACGTCACAAACGAAGACGACAACAAGTTTTTGATGTTCTGAACATGCTTTGTTGAATACTGAATTTTCTACACCTATCTAGCTACCATATTAAAAACTATCAAGATTTTTTACGAAAAAAAAATTCATGCTCTTTGTCTTTTAATCCTAGGCAAGAAAATGATAAAATGTGGCAACACAGAAGACAAAAACAACTTTTTGATGTTCTGGGCATGCTTTTTTGAAAACAAATTTCTCTATACGCATTCAGCTACCCTTCTAGGATTGAGCAAGATTATTTACAGGAAAAAATTATTTGAGATAAATTGTTGAGAGATAAACAATAAATTGAGCTAAGTAAAAAGATTAAATTCTGTCAAAAACCGAAAAATTTGGTGGAAAAAATATGATATGCAGGAGCAGCTGAACGTGTTAGTTAAATAAATTAGAATGATAGGAATTCGTCAAGAGCTTGAATCAAACAAATAGTGTAATGATGTACAAGAAGAGTAGTTTCCACTGGAACTGTAAAAATAGCTAAATTCTTAAAAGTTAATTAGCCACTTGATCAATTAAGCAAGAAAGAACACAAGATTTGTATCTGCGGGGGGTTGCTAGAAACAGCTTCAGTAGCGAATAAGTCTTATTTGCGTATTGGGAATAACACTAACGGATAATGCGTGCTTTGACTGAAATCTTAAACAAAAGCGAATCGCTTCTTCAGTAAATGGTTCCAGCATACTGAATATACATATACTCAACTATTAAACACTGGAAGTAAAATATCAGAACACCTCAAGCCAATAAAAATCGAATGAGTTCATTATTGTTCTTTCTTGAATCAAATTTTCTGTGCATTCAGTAACCCTGTGTTAAAATTTTGGATTACTTATTGTTCTGTCGACGTTTTAAAATAACATCACCGTAACGATATTTGATAGAGCATCGGAAAGAGTAGCATCCAAAGGAATTTGAAATTTAAAGCGACAGAGTCTGTATAACATATTGGGTTATGAAGCCTGACGAACATTTCGGAATTGAACACAACACTACTGCTACCTACTACTGCTACTGCCTACTACTACTATCTACAACTTCTATCTACAATTAGTACCTACTACTACTGCTACCTACTACTGCTACTGCCTTCTACTACTATCTACAACTACTATCTACAATTAGTACCTACTACTACTACTACTGCTACCTACTAGTAAAACCTACAACTACTACTAGATTCTATTAATATCTACTACAACTACTTATTGGTTCTAAGTTACACTAGTACCTACTACTACTTCTTTTTAATACCTTCAAATTTTACCATTTGTTTACTAACTATTTACAAAAAGCTGTTTCTGTTTCTCTAAAAAATGAAAACAATTCTTATCTCTAGAGGAGACTCGCTGAGCATAAACAACAGAAGCTTTTCTCTATCTCAAGGTAATGTGTCCTGACTGACACAGACCGATAGAATTTAGCCGCTAATATTTTCAACAATGCATTAAGTGTTTGAAGTTTTTTCGAAGATATAAAAAACGCTGAAGCTATGTTGTATACGTTAACTCAGTAATTTTCAACTCAATGTTAATTTCTTAATTAACAATTAAGAAATCCATGGTATGGTATATCAAGTGGTACCTAATTAATTAAATCAATGTAGGGTTTTATTGTTTAGCGAACCAGTCTAATTTTTAGGAGTTTTTTTGATATGTTCTTTTTTTGAAGTGCAACTTTTTTTATACTTTATTCAAAAATTGCTTGCTTCAAAAATTCTATAGTGTGTACCTTAATGGAAACAAACACTTTTCAACGTACCTACTTTATCAAAAAAAACAGGTTTTACAGTATATAGTTGTTTTCGTATGTTTATTCAGAGCCACCTGTTGTTTCAGTTGTCAGGAATTACACAAATTTTCCGAATCCCTACGTTTCAAAAACTTGTATAGACAGAAAACTGCTGGGATAGCTTGCCAGAAGGACAATGCGTTTGTTGAGTTTCATATTAACCTTAGCTTTGGCTCAGGATGTGTTCAAAGCTGAGACTGTAATTGTGAACTTGCTATGCATCAAAAGTTTAGCACTACATGATCTTGCAATTTTTGTTATATTAACTTCTTCCTAATTTGTTAAATTTCATTTGGTCCTTGTTTATCTGAAGAAAATTAAAAACGAATCAACCTCATGAAACATTCTTGCACAAACTCGTTGCGCAGTCTTGTTGCATTCTTGCAGAGTCTTGTCGCATTTGAGAGCTCAAACAAAAACATTAAATTTAGGTGTTTAGCTGAACAAATTTTGTTTGTTTTCAGCATCTGTTTACACTCAATGGGCACCAAATGGTTCCAGAGAAGTACTTCTCGCGGAATTTGAAACAAAATTCTTCTTTATTAGTGTTCAAAACACAACCGGAGACAGTATGGCTTTGGATAAGCAAGTAGAATAAAAATGTGAAAAATGGTCGATCACTTTACCTAAAAGTTCAACCATTGTGTTCGATTTCGAGTTTGTGATCTAAACAGTTTTCAAGGATAATTAACTTTTAAGAAAAAGGCTTCTTTCTTAGTATTCAAAACTCAGAGGCGGCATGGATTTCGATAATCAAGTTTATTAAAATGGTGATTTTGGTCGATTGCTCCACAGAAAAATGGAAGTCTTGAGTTTGTGTTTGAATTTTTGATCTAAAAACACTATTCAAGGATAATTGACTTTGAAGAAAGACTACTTTTAGTATTAAAAACACAATAATAGGTGACCGCTTAACTTTGAATTACCAAATATAATAAAATGTGAAAACTTGGCCTATCCCTCTAATTTAAAGTCAAAGTTTGAGTTTGAGTTTGAGTTTGTGATCTAAAAATAGTATTCAAGGGATAATTACGTCATAATAGTTGTTATGTTATATAATTGTGAACGCAAAACATTTGAAATACGTTCTCACAATCTATTTAGACTACAGCTATATATGTGTCAAAGAAGTGAAGGAGACCTTCTGGTTTTACTAAGCTTTTTGATATAATTTACTATATTATATAGACTATATTCACATGGTATGTTATGCAATCTTTACTGCACGACTTCTGCAAGCATTCTAAGCTGATGAGTATAATTTTGCATTGTTCTAAAGAAAAAAACAGAAAAAACACATGATTTTCCTGGTGCTAGGAAAATCGGCGGACAGGTCGTTTAGCCGACAAGGAAAAAATGAGAAATTTAGACGACAGTTTTTATCATAATTGGTAATAAAAGTCTAATTGGTTTATAAATCAGTAGTTCGGTTGTGATAGATTCATATCAACTCCCACAGAACGTTGAGGCATGACCATGGCCCGCGAGGCATGGCCAGATGCGGTTAAATGCAGTCCAACCACGTAAAGCCCTCCGTTACACTAGTTGATGAAAAAACTAAGGTATACTTGTCCGCTTACAGAATAGTGTTTTAAATTGGCCAATCACAGCTTCAGAATAAGATTTATTGCTCATTTTACTTAAATTGTTGGTAAAATTGTTCATTTTTTGGTGTGTTGACATATTTTACCAGTAATTTTCGAAAAGATAGGTCAGTGCAACTCTTTAATTGATTAAATTTCTCTGAAGAATATTCGGCTAATGAACATTAAATATTGTAAAATAACTAATGTGGAGATACCTTTAAGTCATGGCCACATTAAGTAACAGTTAACACAACTAATTTTGATTTTTGCTATCATAAAAACCGACAACACAGACAGTAGAAATCAGATTAGGAGCTTCGATACCATAGTCAAACTGACAAGTATACTTCTACATTCATTTGGCCGATTTGGAAAATTTTCAGTGTTTAAACCCTGTAACCCATAGTGCATCAAGTTCAAAGTTTAAGGTATTCAAAATTTTTGGAAATTAGTGTTTCATGTGGTAATATTGTATTATAATACTAGTATTCTTGGCTTTGTGTACTTCGTTTTGATGTTATCTTTCCGAAAGGTTTCTATGTTTTCAAACGTTTGTTGTTATGGATCCTATGAAGAGTCGATTTTGAGTTCTTTCAACTGAGTGAAAAACAAAAAACAACTGTCAAAAGGCAAATCCTGATTATAGAGGCAATTGAGCTAATATGATTTCCAGATTTTTTAATGCAGTATTTTAATTTCCTCTGAGCTTAAAAAATGTGAGAAATAAGTAAAAATGTCTCTTGGAAAAAATCTCCAGGTGGAATTTTACTACTGCGTGTTTTGCTTATTGCCACTATTGTCAATAGAGACCATTGTAATTTAACATGATTTTTATCCTCATAAAAATTTGTAGCCTCTACAGCAATAAATGGTTGAATCATTATGTACATGAAAAAGTTGTTTTTCACGAGTAATCATATAGCAAAACCTTAATTTTCAATAAAGCTTTATTGATCGGCAATTTACGCTATGAAAATGAATCAGCCGTCTCACAGGTAGTATGAAAATATTTTTTTTTCATGGCGCTCAAAAAAAAGGAAACCTCTAACAGAACTGCAAAATTAACAACGGTAAGAAAAGAAACGCTTTTTAATGTCAACTTTGCTTTTAATTTGAAAGACCTAATATAAAACATTGTCTAGCTGAAATAAAAAAGACTTAGATTGTGCAAAGCAAAAATTTATAAGATATCCTTGTCAAACAAATATTTATGTACAAGCTGATCTTTCATTACTCCTTTAACAAATTTATTTTTTACGACCTCAATAGTTTGCCTTGAGAAAACTCATAGGAGAACGGAGAAGTATTCACTTCTTGCATCTATTGGAAATTTCGCTCTGATACGTTAAATGCTTACTATTCATGATACCATAGCTTTATGGATTATAGAAGTTTTAAGTTCGCGTTAATGAATACGTAGGTTTTGAATATTTATGAGTTACTTGAATAACATACTGAAATACTTCAAATTGACACATAGCTCTAAAAGCTACTGAAAGAATTCTGTGAAAACCAAATGTTCTAAGACAAACACAAGTTGTTACACATGTATACAGAAAACAGTAGTGCATACTTACGTCTATGGTTCAAATTGAGCCTTTGAGCAAAAAATGTTTGTTATCTACTAACGTTAGCAGGGGAACTTCTTATCGTTCCTTACAATAAACCACGTCAATGCTATGCAAAATCAAAAGTATTATACAAATGACTTAATACTAAACGTACAAGTTAACGTTATTTTGCTTAAATTGAGCACAGATGGGGGTCGAAATGTACTCCCAAATAAAGAATTGCAAGCCTATGTATTCACTTTCTATTTATCACAATTTTGCTGCAACACAGTAGAGTACATGTATATATACGCCTTCTTGATCAGAGACAAGAGAATACTTAAGCAAACTAATAAAAGTGCTTTTAGCCGAAAATATTATGCAAAAATTTTGCAGAGAAGACTGAACTTCTCATACGCACAGTGCAATTCTTCAGCTTTATACGTAGCAATCAGATCAAAACCTTGAGATGTTAATGTCTGAGGTACATAGGAGAAACTTCAATTCTTTTTACAACTGAAAAAGAATAAGAATTAGTCTAACTGATTTAACAACTGAGTTCTCCTCGAAATGTTAACAGGTCTTCATTGGAAACTATTTGGCTAATTAGGCTAATAGAACGAGTGCTAACATCCCAGCGAACGGCTTATATTTACTTTTAACTGAATGAATTGCTTCTCAAATTAATATTTTAGCGTTTTCATTCTTGACTTGTATGTCATTCAATTAGTGTATGCCAAAACCCAAACTCAACTGCCGGTTTATAACCTATAATGTATCATATCCTAACGCAATTTGAAGGCTCATTTCAGCGCACAATTGTCTATCAAACTCGTTATGAAAACAATATTGCCTTCATACAACAAAGGAAGGGCAGCTCAATTTCAAGCTGGACTACCTTCGATCATTGTCTCATACCCAAAAAATTTATTGACTTTGTTTCTACATTACCTAATATAACCGAAGAGGAAGACTTTATCAACAACTCAACCCCCTCAGAAACGGGAGTAACTTCTCAGAATATACCTAATCCTTTGACTTCTGACATATGGTCACTTCCTATGGACATAAAGAGGATCTTGCGCAGTTATGATTTCGAAAGTATGCCACTCTTCAGGAGCCATGAAGAATATTGCGCTGCTTTAGAAGGTTTGGAAAATACGTGGAAAAAGCTCGAATCATGCAGAATTGAAACAAAAATAACCACCATTCACGATAAAATTGATCATACAACATCATCCACACCCGATGATAACAGAAAGACTGTGATATCTTCCATCTTAGAACGATTCCCTAGTCTTCTTGAAGAAAACTCGAAAATTGAAGAAAACTTCCAGAAACTTAGCACTGAGCCATCGGCTAACAATGCTCTACAAAAGAGGAGCCAATCTCGTGTTGTTGGAGGATGTGTAATTCACAGTGGAAATTTTCCAAAAAGAATGAGATTCGATGAAAATGTGAGGTGTTCATGCGACAATAACAACTAGAACTGAAAAATTCTTGTTGATTAAAGCTTATGAACTAGACGTTGGTATCCAGTATTTTCCATTTATAACCTGTTACTTTGAAATGCTGTGCTTTATTTAAATCCGTTGTGTATGCTTATTATCCAAATTTTAGTAGTTGAAAAACCACTCCTTTAAACTAAAGTATGTTGGTTGAACATTATCCACGTCAGAGAAACAGGAAACAGGCTTCAACCTGTTTAAAGAACTAGAAAGTCAGAAGTTTGTTGTAGAGTAGGATCCCCAAACCGTAGATTATCGTTCTGAAATGTTGAAATGGATACGCGCAAGAGTCGACGTTATAAAGAGCTGACGTTAGAAAACGCCGCAACTTGTTTTGATATAAGTAGAGCCGAAACCAAAAAGTTGCCCTTAATTACCCTAAATTGTTAATTGATTATTAAAAAGTACCTGAGTGGGTTAATTGGTCTCATGTTCGGTTATGATAGTTTCATATCAAATCCCAACAGCCGCTGAGGCATGGCCATGGTCCGCGATGATTTCAAGATAATTATTTTTTTAAAAATTTGCTTTCAGTGTCTTATACTAGAAGATACTAAATATTATTTTTTCCAATACTCGAATGTAGTAGTCTCATTTAAGAGCCAAATTAATTTGTCGCAAAATTTACCGTAAATTATCAACTTATAATTTAAATAAAATGTCGGTTCCGTTGAATCGGCTCTTTTCACTTCGGCTCTCTTACAAGTCACGGGTTGAAACAAAAAATTCAACCTGACCACTCGCTTTTTATGAATAAAAAAAACCTATATTGTGAGAAGTTCAGTCTTCTCTGCAAAATTGTTGCATAATATTTTCGGCTAAAAGCACTTTTATTAGTTTGCTTAAGTATTCTCTTGTCTCTGATCAAGAAGGCGTATATATACATGTACTCTACTGTGTTGCAGCAAAACTTGTGATAAATAGAGAGTGAGTACATAGGCTTGCAATTCTTTATTTGGGAGTACATTTCGACCCCCCACTGTGCTGAATTTAAACAAAATAACGTTTACTTATATAAAGCAATGGAAAAAGCAATGGACAAATCAAATACATTTAAACTCAACTATTGGCCTTATTGTTTGATTTTCACGGTTACAATTGCTTCTAGTTTATATAGTAACTGGTTCTATGTCGTACGCTTAGTATTAAGTCATTTGTATAATACTTTTGATTTTGCATAGTATTGACGTGGTTTATTGTTAGGAACGATAAGAAGTTCCCCTGCTAACGTTAGTAGATAACAAAAATGTTTTGCTCAAAGGCTTAATTTGAACCATAGACGTAAGTATGCACTACTGTTTTCTGTATACATGTGTAACAACTTGTGTTTGTCTTAGAACATTTGGTTTTCACAGAATTCCTTCAGTAGCTTTTAGAGCTATGTGTCAATTTGAAGTATTTCAGTATGTTATTCAAGTAACTCATAAATATTCAAAACCTACGTATTCATTAACGCGAACTTAAAACTTCTATAATCCATAAAGCTATGGTATCATGAATAGTAAGCATTTAACGTATCAGAGCGAAATTTCCAATAGATGCAAGAAGTGAATACTTCTCCGTTCTCCTATGAGTTTTCTCAAGGCAAACTATTGAGGTCGTAAAAAATAAATTTGTTAAAGGAGTAATGAAAGATCAGCTTGTACATAAATATTTGTTTGACAAGGATATCTTATAAATTTTTGCTTTGCACAATCTAAGTCTTTTTTATTTCAGCTAGACATTGTTTTATATTAGGTCTTTCAAATTAAAAGCAAAGTTGACATTAAAAAGCGTTTCTTTTCTTACCGTTGTTAATTTTGCAGTTCTGTTAGAGGTTTCCTTTTTTTTGAGCGCCATGAAAAAAAAATATTTTCATACTACCTGTGAGACGGCTGATTCATTTTCATAGCGTAAATTGCCGATCAATAAAGCATTATTGAAAATTAAGGTTTTGCTATATGATTACTCGTGAAAAACAACTTTTCCATGTACATAATAATTCAACCATTTATTATTATAGAGGCTACAAATTTTCATGAGGATAAAAATCATGTTAAATTACAATGGTCTCTATTGACAATAGTGGCAATAAGCAAAACACGCAGTAGTAAAATTCCACCTGGAGATTTTTTCCAAGAGACATTTTTACTTATTTCTCACATTTTTTAAGCTCAGAGGAAATTAAAATACTGCATTAAAAAATCTGGAAATCTTATTAGCTCAATTGCCTCTATAATCAGGATTTGCCTTTTGACAGTTGTTTTTTGTCTTTCACTCAGTTGAAAGAACTCAAATCGACTCTTCATAGGATCCATAACAACAAACGTTTGAAAACATAGAAACCTTTCGGAAAGATAACATCAAAACGAAGTACACAAAGCCAAGAATACTAGTATTATAATACAATATTACCACATGAAACACTAATTTCCAAAAATTTTGAATACCTTAAACTTTGAACTTGATGCACTATGGGTTACAGGGTTTAAACACTGAAAATTTTCCAAATCGGCCAAATGAATGTAGAAGTATACTTGTCAGTTTGACTATGGTATCGAAGCTCCTAATCTGATTTCTACTGTCTGTGTTGTCGGTTTTTATGATAGCAAAAATCAAAATTAGTTGTGTTAACTGTTACTTAATGTGGCCATGACTTAAAGGTATCTCCACATTAGTTATTTTACAATATTTAATGTTCATTAGCCGAATATTCTTCAGAGAAATTTAATCAATTAAAGAGTTGCACTGACCTATCTTTTCGAAAATTACTGGTAAAATATGTCAACACACCAAAAAATGAACAATTTTACCAACAATTTAAGTAAAATGAGCAATAAATCTTATTCTGAAGCTGTGATTGGCCAATTTAAAACACTATTCTGTAAGCGGACAAGTATACCTTAGTTTTTTCATCAACTAGTGTAACGGAGGGCTTTACGTGGTTGGACTGCATTTAACCGCATCTGGCCATGCCTCGCGGGCCATGGTCATGCCTCAACGTTCTGTGGGAGTTGATATGAATCTATCACAACCGAACTACTGATTTATAAACCAATTAGACTTTTATTACCAATTATGATAAAAACTGTCGTCTAAATTTCTCATTTTTTCCTTGTCGGCTAAACGACCTGTCCGCCGATTTTCCTAGCACCAGGAAAATCATGTGTTTTTTCTGTTTTTTTCTTTAGAACAATGCAAAATTATACTCTTCAGCTTAGAATGCTTGCAGAAGTCGTGCAGTAAAGATTGCATAACATACCATGTGAATATAGTCTATATAATATAGTAAATTATATCAAAAAGCTTAGTGAAACCAGAAGGTCTCCTAAGAAAGAAGCCTTTTTCTTAAAAGTTAATTATCCTTGAAAACTGTTTAGATCACAAACTCGAAATCGAACACAATGGTTCAACTTTTAGGTAAAGTGATCGACCATTTTTCACATTTTTATTCTACTTGCTTATCCAAAGCCATACTGTCTCCGGTTGTGTTTTGAACACTAATAAAGAAGAATTTTGTTTCAAATTCCGCGAGAAGTACTTCTCTGGAACCATTTGGTGCCCATTGAGTGTAAACAGATGCTGAAAACAAACAAAATTTGTTCAGCTAAACACCTAAATTTAATGTTTTTGTTTGAGCTCTCAAATGCGACAAGACTCTGCAAGAATGCAACAAGACTGCGCAACGAGTTTGTGCAACAATGTTTCATGAGGTTGATTCGTTTTTAATTTTCTTCAGATAAACAAGGACCAAATGAAATTTAACAAATTAGGAAGAAGTTAATATAACAAAAATTGCAAGATCATGTAGTGCTAAACTTTTGATGCATAGCAAGTTCACAATTACAGTCTCAGCTTTGAACACATCCTGAGCCAAAGCTAAGGTTAATATGAAACTCAACAAACGCATTGTCCTTCTGGCAAGCTATCCCAGCAGTTTTCTGTCTATACAAGTTTTTGAAACGTAGGGATTCGGAAAATTTGTGTAATTCCTGACAACTGAAACAACAGGTGGCTCTGAATAAACATACGAAAACAACTATATACTGTAAAACCTGTTTTTTTTTTGATAATGTAGGTACGTTGAAAAGTGTTTGTTTCCATTAAGGTACACACTATAGAATTTTTGAAGCAAGCAATTTTTGAATAAAGTATAAAAAAAGTTGCACTTCAAAAAAAGAACATATCAAAAAAACTCCTAGAAATTAGACTGGTTCGCTAAACAATAAAACCCTACATTGATTTAATTAATTAAGTACCACTTGATATACCATACCATGGATTTCTTAATTGTTAATTAAGAAATTAACATTGAGTTGAAAATTACTGAGTTAACGTATACAACATAGCTTCAGCGTTTTTTATATCTTCGAAAAAACTTCAAACACTTAATGCATTGTTGAAAATATTAGCGGCTAAATTTTATCGGTCTGTGTCAGTCAGGACACATTACCTTGAGATAGAGAAAAGCTTCTGTTGCTTATGCTCAGCGAGTCTCCTCTAGAGATAAGAATTGTTTTCATTTTTTAGAGAAACAGAAACAGCTTTTTGTAAATAGTTAGTAAACAAATGGTAAAATTTGAAGGTATTAAAAAGAAGTAGTAGTAGTTACTAGTGTAACTTAGAACCAATAAGTAGTTGTAGTAGATATTAATAGAATCTAGTAGTAGTTGTAGGTATTACTAGTAGGTAGCAGTAGTAGTAGTAGTAGGTACTAATTGTAGATAGTAGTTGTAGATAGTAGTAGAAGGCAGTAGCAGTAGTAGGTAGCAGTAGTAGTAGTAGGTACTAATTGTAGATAGAAGTTGTAGATAGTAGTAGTAGGCAGTAGCAGTAGTAGGTAGCAGTAGTGTTGTGTTCAATTCCGAAATGTTCGTCAGGCTTCATAACCCAATATGTTATACAGACTCTGTCGCTTTAAATTTCAAATTCCTTTGGATGTTACTCTTTCCGATGCTCTATCAAATATCGTTACGGTGATGTTATTTTAAAACGTCGACAGAACAATAAGTAATCCAAAATTTTAACACAGGGTTACTGAATGCACAGAAAATTTGATTCAAGAAAGAACAATAATGAACTCATTCGATTTTTATTGGCTTGAGGTGTTCTGATATTTTACTTCCATTGTTTAATAGTTGAGTATATGTATATTCAGTATGCTGGAACCATTTACTGAAGAAGCGATTCGCTTTTGTTTAAGATTTCAGTCAAAGCACGCATTATCCGTTAGTGTTATTCCCAATACGCAAATAAGACTTATTCGCTACTGAAGCTGTTTCTAGCAACCCCCCGCAGATCCAAATCTTGTGTTCTTTCTTGCTTAATTGATCAAGTGGCTAATTAACTTTTAAGAATTTAGCTATTTTTACAGTTCCAGTGGAAACTACTCTTCTTGTACATCATTACACTATTTGTTTGATTCAAGCTCTTGACGAATTCCTATCATTCTAATTTATTTAACTAACACGTTCAGCTGCTCCTGCATATCATAGTTTTTCCACCAAATTTTTCGGTTTTTGACAGAATTTAATCTTTTTACTTAGCTCAATTTATTGTTTATCTCTCAACAATTTATCTCAAATAATTTTTTCCTGTAAATAATCTTGCTCAATCCTAGAAGGGTAGCTGAATGAGTATAGAGAAATTTGTTTTCAAAAAAGCATGCCCAGAACATCAAAAAGTTGTTTTTGTCTTCTGTGTTGCCACATTTTATCATTTTCTTGCCTAGGATTAAAAGACAAAGAGCATGAATTTTTTTTTCGTAAAAAATCTTGATAGTTTTTAATATGGTAGCTAGATAGGTGTAGAAAATTCAGTATTCAACAAAGCATGCTCAGAACATCAAAAACTTGTTGTCGTCTTCGTTTGTGACGTTTTGCTTGCCAATGCTTAATGGGACAGAGTTTAGCTACGCTGAAGGTCAAAATCCGTGTGCAAGATAACATTATTGGATCGTGGAGACAAATAACAACATTCTTCAAGGCAATAAAAATGCCCTCCAGGAACTTATCTCCCACTTCTCTCTATCTCTCTCTCTCTCTCTCTCTATCTCTCATCGGATTGCAAACATATAAATACATAAATACAAACACATTCAGACATATATACATACATTTCACTGTATAGATATAGAAAAACATACACACATAAAACCAAGAACGGCTTCACATATACACACATTTACAATTTCTACCCACAGACATACACTTCAGCTTATACTCATAGAAACATATTACTAAACTTAAGCACAGTTATATTTACTTATAAACAGATATATACTTCATATATACTTTCATTATACACATGAATACGCGTAATTATATAAATAAAACTCTCATTCTTTCGTTTCTTTCAATTGTTCATTCCTACATAAACATTACAATTTTGAACACATGTAAGCAAATATACGTACTTGTTTTGATAGAAACATACATAGTTACACATGTATATAAAAAAAATAAAGCCAAGCTTTCCACGTCACACTGAACATTTGCAAAAGTATTGTCAACAAAAACTGCTTCTGACTGCTCTTTGACTTCTTTCAGACTACTTCAAAAACTGAGTTTTTCATGTCCTATTTGGCTGAACAAAATGAAGTCCACAAAAATCATTTTTGAAAGCTCCTTCATTGCGAAAAATCCATTTCATGCCATTTTAGGGCTTCAAAAAATTTTTGAAATTTTTTTTCAGAAAAATAACGAAATTTTTGTTTGTTTCGACACCCCATACTTCATAGGTGAATAAAGTGAAGTCAACAAAAAATCACTTTTGAGTGCTCTTTTATAGCGCAAAATCCATTTCAGACCATTTTAGGACTCCAAAAAAATTTTAAAATTTTTTTCAAAAAATTCGAAATTTTGATATGTTTCGACCCCTCTACTACTTAGGTGAAAAAAGTGAAGTCAACAAAAAAATCACTTTTGAGTGCTCTTTCATAGCGCAAAATCCATTTCAGACCATTTTAGGACTCCAAAAAAATTTTAAAATTTTTTTCAAAAAATTCGAAATTTTTATATGTTTCGACCCCTATACTACTTTGGTGAAAAAAGTGAAGTCAACAAAAAATCACTTTTGAGTGCTCTTTCATAGCGCAAAATCCATTTCAGACCATTTTAGGACTTTGAAAAACTTTGAAAAATTTTCGAAAAAATTTTTGAAATTTTTTGAAAAATTTTAGGCTTCTGGTGTCTTATATTAGGTTTTTTATGTTTTCACCAAAAAGATTTAGTGAGAGTTCAAAACTTAGGTAACACCTAATTCTATATACAGCGAACATTTCAGCAGCGGATATCTGCCATGTTACTGGAGGGCGGGGGGTCCGGACCCCCCCGCTCCAGTAACATGGCAGATATGGATACTACTAACACTTCAGTAAAAAAAAATGAACAAAATTTAAAAAAGTTGTCGAAAATTTGGTCAAAATTACCGAAATTGTGAATAGATACAGCTGAATTACGTCACATTTTCACAAAACTTTGAACCTCGATAACTCCCTCTAGAAAGCAAAAATTGAAAAAATCTTTAATTCCATATTCTACGCTGGACGGGATTTTTAATGATACCACTCACATTTCTCTGCGATTATTATATCGATCGGCCAAATTTGACTGAACAAAAAATACCCATTTGAGTATATAGTTCCTCCCCCACTAAAGTGGGTCGGAACAAAAATAGGTCTCGCGATTGCTGAGCGATTAATAGAAAGACCATTTGCCAAGAAAACACCCGCATTGAAATTATAGTTATAACATAGCATCAAACGATCGTGCTTCCGATTGTTTTGTAACAGTCATGTAACAAGTCATGTAACAGTCAAGTCATGTAACATTCTATACGGCTACTGCAGAGGTTGGAGTCATCACAGCTAAATTAATCTACGAGATTAATCTATTTGTGATGAAATAACATATTTGTGGAATCTCAAAAGAATATTGACAAACATTGTATTTTTGTTAGAAAATTGGCAACTGATGACGTATAATTTGAATAATTTATTTGCATTAATTAATAATTGGTTACTCGAGTAAGAAGCAGTTTTTGTATCTCGCAGATGCAGTAGAACTAGAGCTACCATGATTGTGCGTTGTCTGGTTACTCTTAACGTAACAGTCCAACTCGTCAGTCTCTAACCCAGAGTCTCCGCCACTTTCACTGTCTTCAGGGAATGGATAAACGACCACTGCGTTTATAAATGGATCACGCAGTACTCGCTCAGAAACGGCTATTTGTGCACATTCATCAATGTCCTTAACATGCCCATAGTCGTAGAAGTTTCCATTTCCGAAGCCAAAGCCACACTTTCCAAGCTGAGTCTCTGAAATCGAGATACAAATGTCAAAAAAATTGCCAATATTCAAAGATTCATGTAATGCCAAACACATCGTGCAAAAGCTGTTTAGTTTGCTTCGAATTTTCAATTTTTCGAATTTTAATGCAATTTATCTTTCTCACATTTCAAAACATGAGAACTAATTATCATTTTGTTCCAGACAAGATTTGGCTTTACTGTGGTATTCTGGAACAAGGTGTGTGGCGTCGAAATTTCTTGATTTTCAGGAACTTTCCAGAACCTGGCAGGAATTTCCTGTTGACCATTTATCATCCGGTCATTTTGAATTTCCAGACGCGATCCAATAGAAGCTTTTATATGTGCCTCATACGTAGAAAGCATATAGAGCTAGAATTCGCAGACAGTTCTTTGAAATATTAGAAACTACTTAATGGCGACATTTCCTGATGTTAGATATTTTGTTCTTGGATATATTGGAGTTTGCCGAAACTAAAAAAAAACAGTGCAATGAGATGTTAGGTAGCTCTTGTAAAAATGCTTTCTCCAACTTCACACTCGGTATACTATGATGTGTCAAGTAAGAAGCAGCTTTTTGGCTCGTCTGTACACAAATTTCTTCCGAAGCATTTCAGCTCAGAAAAGTTTTACTCAAGTTGTCCAATTTCGTTTTACGCTAAATTGGTCAATTTTTGCAAATGTTATGTATTTCTCCCGCCTACTCTTTCTGTCATGTTTTCTTCACCTTCAGGATAAACAATTCAAAGCTATGTTGCTTTTAAATTAGCGAGAATTTCTTCCGAAAAAGTTGTTTTCGTTAGTCAAATGATTAAATGGTTCATCAAAATAATCAAACCTCACGGTTGTGGAATTTAAGCACTAAACAGCCGAAAACGCCATTTTGTTTTCCGTTACCCTAATCTATTTTTGTGATAAAGTTAGGGTATTGCTGTCATTCTTTCAATTGTTGAGACATGAAACCAAAAAGTGATCTGATTTAGTATCTAAATTAAAATTGATCGTTCAGAAAAATTTTAAAACTTGAATAGAATGCAAATTTATTCTAATTGGTAAGCGGTTTTTTAGGGTTCTTTTGAAGGTTGCGACAGCCACAGAGCATTAAGTAAGATGAGAGCCTGGAAGCATTTTGTACATTTTTAGCGTACTCAAATATTTATGTTTTGTTGCTTGCTGCTCAAAATGTTTTTTTTTGTTCCCAACTTTCCCCAACTATTGATGGCTGTAAACAGATAAAATTTCAATGATACTCATAGAAAATACGTCCATCGCAATTAAACGATGAAGATCTGTCGCTAGAAGCTGAGGCTACCCGTGGTTTAACTGTAAACAGCAGTCATATAATTGGTACTCATCTGTAGGAATTACAAAATGGACAACTTACGTTATTTTTTTGAAACCACAGTAACATTTCAATTTAAAATTCTTTCACTGTTTTAACGGATAATAAACCGACTAGCGTCGGACAAATGGCTTTCGAACGACAGGCAGAGCGATTTCAGAGCGGGCTCTAGCATAGAGAATCTTTTTAAGCAAAAAGTTCCAATCAAGTAGGGGTTAAAACCCCCCGACCTCCGAAGCAATACCCACTTGGCTAACAGTGCCTCGCTTTATTGTATCTTACAATCGCTTTTGTTTTCGCGACAGAATTAATTTCTGAAAGATTAATTTAGAACAAAACGATCAAGAAAATATTTTCCAAAAAAGTCATATGTTGACATTTGTCACTGACATGACTTCTTTTGTCGAAAACGAACGGAAGTGATTTTCGACACGAGCCACACAACAAAATTACTCGTGTTTAACGAGATACCGATTTCATCGATTGAACTACACACGTTCACAGATTCATCCGAGTTAGCATTATCAGCAGTCAGTTATCTACGAATTGAACACATTGACGAATCCGTCTCAGTCGCATTTGTGATTGGTAAAGCAAGAGTCGCGCCAATAAAACCGATGACGATTCCTAATTTGGAATTACAGGCTGCGGTATATGGTGCTCAACTAGCTCAATTTGTCAAAGATGAGATGGATATAGAAATCCATAAACAAGTTTTTTGGTCTGATAGTACGACCGTTTTGTATTGGCTACGGACTCCTGAGATTCGTCATCGGATCTTCATTGCTATCAGACTAGCCAAAATTTTAGACGTTTCCTCTGCCCAAGATTGGTTCTACATTTCGTCACCAGAAATCCCGCTGACGATGGTACCCGAGGCTACAACGTTCACCAGATGAATGTCAACTCACGTTGGCTATTAGGCCCACCCTTTTTGTCTCAAAATAAAAACACGTGGCCGAAATAAGATTTCCTTTCTGCTCAACATGTTATTATAATGGCAGATGCAATAAAAAAACTGAAATGCCAAATTGACATATCGCGTTTCAGCAACTGGAATCGTTTACTTAGAGTTGCAGCGCTTTGCTTCTTCTTTGCAGATAAATGCAGAAAAAAGGAATCCATTTTGTCACTAGCACACTATACAAAAGCGTACAATTACTTGATAAGAAAGTGCCCAGCATCAAGATTTTAAATCGGAAATTTCGAACTTAGAAAAGGTATTGCAGTATCATCTACCAGTAGAATTGTATCATTATCACCATTCGTCGATCATAACCAGCACTTGCGTGCTCGAGGACGGTTGTCTAAAGCATTGAGACTAGAAACTGCGCGCTTCTCGTTGATCCTAGATGGAAATAATCAGAGTGTTAGACTAATGGTTAAACATTTTCACCAAACAAACATGCATTGTGGCACAGAACAAACTAGAAGTTTATTAATGGAGACTTCGTAGGACCCTTTCCAGTTAAAGAACATGGAAGAAACATAGGCCTAGATACATACTCCTCTTCACGTGCTTAGTAGTACGCGCTGTCCATCTAGAAGTTGCTGTCGACTTGACAACAGATTCAACAATCAATTGCATCCGTCGCTTTATCAGCCGTAGAGGAAAACCAAAAAGTTCTTTTCCGATTGTGGAAAATCCTTTGTTGGATCAAATTACTCTTTGCAACCCAGTATTGCAAGCCTTAGAAATTCCCATGATTTTGAAAGTCATTTGCATCTGATGCAGGTCGAAATTGAGTGGGTGTTTAACCCTCTTGCGCCTTCACACTTCGGAAGTTGGGAACGCCTAGTGCAGATATTCAAGTTATCTCTGTACAAAGTAATTGGGTCAAGAACCCTTTCAGATATTTTGTGGACACTGGTATGTGAGATTGAATCCAATATGAATTCTAGACCTCTAACTAATGTCCCGAGTAAAATTAACGATCCTCTGCCTCTCACGCCTAACCACTTTTTACTCGGAAGAGCGTCAGTTAACTACCCTCCTGGTCTTTTCGAAACGCAAAAGGTCACCGTGTCCAGGTCATGGAAATCTGCACAAGAACTGGCCTCGCATTTTTGGAATAGATTTCTTCCCGAATACATCCCTTAGCAACAGACAAGGTCGAAGTGGAACAAAACTTCTGAAAACCTCAAGGTAAATGATTTGGTTTGGCTACTTGAAGACTTCACGCCACGAGGTCTCTGGCCTCTTGCAAAAGTTAAAAATTTATCCCGGTTCAGATGGTGTAGTACGCTCCGTGAAACTGAACACTCCACATGGCGAGAAAGTAAGACCACTCATCAAGCTAAGCAAAGTCTTAATAAACAAATGAGTTATTTTGTGTTCTCGTTCTCACGAGCAGATGTATACTTTAGTTTTCAATAGGAAAAGGTACAGAATTGTAAGTCAAGTCGTCCCCAAAAGTTGATGCAACAAGTTACATTATTGCAAAGTTTCACATCAAATGTCTAAGTTTTGCGATCAATAGTCAAGCATTGCATGCCAAACTATTTTTGGGATATTCTTTTGCTGAATTTCGTTTTCCCCCTTTCAGTCGCTCATACCTTTAATTCCTCCCAAACTTCCTTTTTCGATTATTATATTTGCGATCGATTATCTTATCTTGTCTTCTTATCTTGCTGATTTTACACCGATATCATACAGTACAGCAACAACTCGTGATCTTACAATTGGGGCCGAAGGCAACCAACCTGGGGGGATTTGGGGTGGGTAAAACCCCAGAAACCGAAAGCAATGAAGGCGCGGGGGGTTGGGAAGGCAACCAACCTGGGGGATTTGGGCGGGTAAAACCCCAAAAACCGAAAGCAATGAAAGCGCGGGGGGTTGGGAAGGCAACCAACCTGGGGGGATTTGGGGCGGGTAAAACCCCAAAAACCGAAAGCAAAGAAAGCGCGGGGGGAGGGGGTTGGGAAGGCAACCAACCTGGGGGGATTTGGGGCGGGTAAAACCCCAAAAACCGAAAGCAAAGAAAGCGCGGGGGGTTGGGAAGGCAACCAACTTGGAGGGATTTGGGGCGAGTGAAACCCCAAAAACCGAAAACAGAGCGCGCGGGTAAATAATAAGATAAATTTTTAAAGACTGTCTTTTGGTCTTTTGGATCTGCTTTCAGTCTGTTTTGATGTTTTGCGAACCCTCTTGCTGTTACATTTGGACTGTTTTAGAAAAGTTTCTAGATCTTTGGATACTGAAACTTCAAACTCATGGTGCAGATCAATTGTTTCTCATTTCAATCAATTTTTTAGAGCAATACTTAGCTTTTTCAGGGGTTGAATTCGTTGCCTGATGTGGTTGTGCATCAAAATATGTTATTGAAAACAACTTAATTTGGGTGGGGGTTATCGTTCGAATGTTCTAATAAAAAATGTTGTTTGTTATTTTGATTTAGATTAGATATATTAGTTTCCTTTGATTGCGAGTGTTTTGTATGATTGTAATTTGTGTTGTGTGGCTCCTGTCGAAAATCACTTCCGTTCGTTTTCGACAAAAGAAGTCATGTCAGTGACAACATTAAACATAAGTTTCAACGAAACTTCAGTTGTTCAATGTCAACCTATGTCAGGATTTCTAATGCAATTTTACTTCGAAAACCAAGTTTGAACAAACCATTACAAATGTAGCTGGAACACTCCTGAATCTACTCGAAGTACAATTGTCTGGGCCCCTGCCAAATATTCAGCCAACAACTTAGGGGAGTGAAGGGGGGTTGAAATCTGGGCGGGGTGAAGCGGGGAAGGGTTGTTGAAGTTCACAAACTCTCAGAAGCCCTTTTGTTTCGTTGAATTGCCGGAAATCGTGTATAGAATAGTCGGAAAAAAGGAATAAAAATCTCATAAAACCCACTTGACTATTATGATTGCTACAAACTATGTTTGAGAGCAATCGAAAACCAAGGAAAAACATGAACATGCACAACCTTATCATTTTTTACAAACACGTTTTTAAATCACAGGCTTGCAAATCTCTAAGCTCTGAAAACTGCTCAGAAACCTTAATATCTCCGGATAAATTATCTCCGGAAACAGCTCCGGAAAGCAAATCAAAATTTTCGAATTAAAGTAGAGTACCCAAATACTATTCAACTCTTTCGCAAAAACCAAGAGGAAACCATTAATGGCCTCTCAGTTGAAGCTATTGCAGCTGTTAAAAATATTTACTAGCTAGCATACGCTCCAGTTACGTCATATTTTGGTCCACAATTGCAACGCGCAACGCTTCCTGGGAGCTTTGTTGAAATTCATTGTACACGAACAAGCTAATCGAAATTTTTTCTGCATCAAATTGTTTTCAGGCTTCAGTATTTTCCATTAATTTAGGAATGGATTTTTTGACATAATTTTGAATGAAATGTGGTCTAACTCTTGACTCTAAGTTACTTCATTTTCATTTCAACCCCAAAAAATAATTTAAACACCATCGAATGTTCAGCACCCAAGAAATTGAGTTCAACTATTCCATATTTACTCACCGGTTAACCCACTATCCTCTTTGCTCTCCTTCTGATGATTAAGCATTGGTTCAGGTTCCACTTCTGTCTCCGGTGGAAGGACTGCGGGTGGAATTGCAGGAGGTTGTTCATTAGTCTCAGGCGGAATGACTGCGGGTGGAATTGCAGGAGGTTGTTCTTCGTTTTCAGATGGAATAACTGCAGGTGGAATTGCAGGAGGTTGTTCATTAGTCTCAGGTGGAATAACTGCAGGTGGAATTGCAGGAGGTTGCTCATTAGTCTCAGATGGAATAACTGCGGGTGGAATTGCAGGAGGTTGTTCATTGTTCTCAGGGGCAATAGCTGCGGGTGGAACTGCAGGAGGTTGTTCATTAGTTTCAGGTGGAATCACTGCAGGTGGAATTGCAGGAGGTTGTTCATTGTTCTCAGGTGGAATAACTGCGGGTGGAATCGCAGGAGTTTGTTCATTGTTTTCAGGTGGAATGACTGCAGGTGGAATTGCAGGAGGTTGTTCATTAGTCTCAGGCGGAATGACTGCGGGTGGAATTGCAGGAGGTTGTTCATTGTTTTCAGATGGAATAACTGCAGGTGGAATTGCAGGAGGTTGTTCATTAGTCTCAGGTGGAATAACTGCAGGTGGAATTGCAGGAGGTTGTTCATTAGTCTCAGGTGGAATAACTGCAGGTGGAATCGCAGAAGGCTGTTCATTGTTCTCAGGTGGAATGTCTGCAGGTGGAATTGCTGTAGGTTGTTCATTGTTCTCAGGTGGAATGACTGCAGGTTGAACTGCCGGAGGTTGCTCGTTCGTCTCGGGTTGAGTTTCAGTTGGCGCTTCATCCTCTGATGGAATATTTTCTGGCGGAAGTTCAGGTTGTTCTTCTGTCTCTGGGGGAACTTGTGAAACTGCCGGTGGCTGTGCGTCTGTCTCAGTTGGAACTTCCTCAGTTAAACCTTCTGGATGTTGCTCATCTGACTCAGTTGGAACTACCCCAGCAGGAACTTCATGTGTTGGCACATTTATATTTATCTCAGGTGGATTGACTTCAAGTTGCCCCGAGGGAGGAGGTGGCTTCTGTTCTGAATCTGAAGGGGGTGGTGGTACTGGAATCATCTGGAATGGAGGTAGACTATCAAGACCAGCATCAAGTGAGGCATTGCTGTGGTTGGTCATTATGTGAGAAGTCAGGTCCTTTAATGGCATTATGACTGGAGGGTAGCAGGATGTGTCCACCACGTTCTCACAACTCATCATTTGTCTCCCAGTTGTTCCATTGAAAAATTCGGCTGAAAGTAGAAATCAGTTCTCATACTTAATTATCTACTCAGTGGTCAAAGTTCAAAACTAGAAACAGCTTTTTCCTGTCAAAGATTATTTCTTCTCAATCCTGCGCAAGCAGCCAGGGCCAGTTATTTCAAGAAACAATTACAACTCATGAAAAAATAGAGGCAAGCAGCTCTCGCCTCTATTTGATAAGTAAAAAGACTGACTCGGGTCAAAGGTCATTCTCTTCTGACCGACCTACTTCGACTACATACGCTATGTTATGTTTTTGAAAATTACACGGTTTTACTTTATCGATTTTATCGTTTTTCATTGAACCGAAAAACCGATATTGCGAAGACAAACGAGTGCATTGATCTGATTTGCCGATAAATTTAAAACACTAACTTTATGCGTTCAATAATCACCTACTTCATCAAAATCGAAGGCAAAATAAAATCTACCGCGTTTGCCGATGCGTTACGGGCTATAGGAATCCCTATGAATATCAACCGAACATGTGACCAGTTTAACCCAAAATTTTATTAGCTTCACGTGATTCCTGAGCATATTTAAGTTACTGCTTATATTCGACTTAAAACAATTTTCGATGGAAGCGATAAACCCCTCAAACAGTAATACATTTTCTCAATTCTGATTCGCCAGCCATAAAATTTCTATAGTGGTTTGCCTGCCGTTTTCACTAGCAAATGTTGGCATATTCACATTTTGAGTGCGTCTTTATTCTTAAACGTCAGCTCTTAACTTTACAAGTTTAAGCTCAATCGCAAAAAAAATTACTGAAACAGGACGTATGTTTCGTAATCTAACTCAGTGCTTTTGATGAATTGGGTGTATGAGGTCAAAAACGTTGTCGGACTTAATTGCACCAAAACAAAAGCCAAGATAGATTTACTGCAATGTTCATAGACGCCAGTTTTTAACGAATACGAAGAAAGCGGCGTTTAAGGGAAACGGAAGTCTAAATTGAAAAATTGTGTGAATTTAAAAGCTCCAATATGCATCTTTAAAATGAGAGGCATGAGAGACCAAGTCACGGACGGTCCTATTCTGCCTCGTCTGAGCCCAATTTTGAGAATTAGTTTACTCAAGCGTAGGAAACTCGGTCAAATTTTTTTTGTGCAATACTATTGTTGAGGCAGCTTGAGCGAAAAAGAGCTATTTACCATTGCTCGGATGATTATAACCTGTATATCGAACCTTGGTCACCGTTTTATTGGTTGGATTCTGCATTTTTGTGGCACCAGAAACTTGCCTTATAGTTGAACTCTGATTAAACCTCGAACTTTCCCGAAAAACAACAGAAGGTCATTAAATTGACAAATTGTGTGAACTTGAAATTTTAATGCCATTTTCTCCAAAAGCATGGAAGACCGAGTCATAGGCAGTACTTTTCTGCCTCGTCTGAGCCTAAAATAGAGAATTAGTTTACTCAAGCGTAGGAATCTTGGTCAAATTCCTTTTATGCCACTCTTGTTGAGGCAGCACAGCGACTGCAATTCACCCGTTACCTTAATCCAGCTGTTTTCAATCTTGCTTGAAAATTGAAAACTGCTGGACCAAATTTACTTTGACAGATGGCAACTAGTTTTTCAGTAACCCTGTGATATAGTATACATTGGGTCATTGATATTTTAGTGCTAAATACCGTATTTTCATTTAATCTTCAATTTAGTTCATTTCCATTTAGTTCCAATTTGTTCAATGCTGTTTTGAAGATCAAATCTTCCTCAATCAAGCTCGCTAAATTTTTTTTACCTAACGTTGTGATTTAATTGTCTGTTCATACTGTCTGCTCATTCTGTTTTACCGCAAGTTTCCAATTTTAGTTATAAGTTATGATCAAATTGCTGATCAAAATTCTGTTGTTCCTATTTATTCATTCTCTCGAATCTATATTCAATTTTCAGTTGACTCTTTATTTCGAATTTCGTTCCGCGGATCGCTCAATTCAAAATATCGAATACAAGAATAGTTTCGCTAGGCGAAATACTAGTCTAAAAGTTAACGCTGTATTTGCGACGCGAAAACCGCTTAAAATTGAGACTCAGAAAGTTTAATCTACTAAGCACAAATTAGGTGGTGGAAACGCTCTGCGAAATCACTAATAATTTCGCAGCAATTAATACCATAAATCTCTCCGCAAATCTACCCGACTACAGAAAACGATTTCTGTATGACATGGCGCAGTCAGCCTGCCAATCCAGCAAGACCCCGCTTTCAATTGAGCCGTTTTGGGAACGGGCTACACCGGACCCACCAATACGTTGGGAGTAGTTGCGAATTCAAAACTGACAATCCTTGCAAGAGAAAATAACGTCGGACACGCTACTCCAACCAAAGTCAACTTATCTACGACTACCGGTCGAGCCGAAATACGAAATGGCTATCGAGGATAGGACTACCGGTCGAGCCGAAATACGAAATGGCTATCGAGGATGCAACAGAGGAAACGGAACGAGATCAGCGAATCCGGAATAATAAGTTGAAGCTTCAATTGGAATTGAAATGCCAAGAAATCACGGAGGCGGGCGTTTTCTGTGGTGAAAGACCATGGTCTTTATGCGATCAGAAATGTGACTCATTCCTCTACCTCAGTATTTGAACGGGAAGACGTCCTTTAACGCAAAAATTTCCCAATGATGACAACCACGACCTCTCTACCCTCAAACTCTTGGAGATGGAAATAGCTTCCATACGACCCAGAAACATCACTTTTGATCGCTACGTGTTTTTCTCTAGGAAACAGAAAAATGGTGAAACAGTAGAACAGTTCTCTAGCATTTTGAAAAAGTCGGCGGAAAGTTGTGATTTCGAAAGTCGAGGGGAAGTAATAATCAGACATCTTCATCACTAATATGTTGGATGATGATATTCGACGTGAAATCCTCGTGACACAGTAGACACTCAGTATAGCTGTCAATTTGGAAATGGGACACCAAAACCCTCAACGAATCTCATCCAACGACAACAACGCATCTGGCAGTGCAATCAATGCTATACAATCCTTCAATAGATTTCGCGGCGCGAATGCACGCGGAAATCAAACAGGCGAAATTAGACTCAATCGAGCATCGATTGACCAGTTTAGAGGTTGTGGCCAAAATTGGACTCCAACGCATCGTCTGCTTGACCCCACTCTGGGTCAGAAATTCAATCTTTGTGGTCTCTCATAAAACAAGAAATTCTCGTCAAGATAATCGCATCATTACTGTAGAAAATTCTGAAAATAAACTATAATGAACAGTTTAATTCGGAATACGACTCTTCTGACGATAATTATGTTGCGATGGTAGAAAATCTTAATACACCACAAATTGCAATGCAGAATATGACGATAAAAATTGCAAGAGATAAAATTGAATGGCTTGGACACAGTATCACTCAAACAGGAATAACACCATTATCCAAAAAAACTGATGCCATCAAAAAATTATCATCATCCTCAAATATCAAAAAATTGAGATCTTTTATGGGATCAGTACATCATCTCGGAACATTTATTCCAAAACTATCGCAAATTTGTTACCCATTTAGACCTCTCCTTAAGAAACACAAAAATTGTCTGGACAGGTGAACATGAACTTTCAAATTCATAAAAACGAAAATTGCCGAAACAATAGAAAAGCATTTTAACCCAGATCTAGAAACACGTATAAAATGCGATGCCTCTCGTAAAGGTTTAGGTTGTGCATTAGAGCAACGAACTCCTAACAGATGGCACACTATAGCTTTTGCATCACGATTCTTAAATTCAATAGAAGATCGTTATAGCATTAATGAGCTTGAATTATTGGGTGTTGTTTGGTCTATTGAACACTTCAAATATTACCTTTATGGTAAGCCATTCACAGTCATGACCGATCATGACCGAGCTTTGTTATCTATAAAGAAAAAACAGAGCTAAAAAATTTTATAAAAGTTGTCTCATGGGTCGATAGGTTTTTACCTTTTGACTTCACAATAGATCACCTATCTCCCTGGCTCGAAAATGGGACTAGTTGACTATGTTTTGCGAAAACCTCAGAGAAATTCATAGTTGCTAAATTGGACGCAATTAAACGCAGCGCGAAATCCATATAAAAAACCAGTCTCATATAATCCGAATTCGAATTACAAAATATGCAGTGAATTTGCACCTCGAGTACGCAACATGGCAATACAATTAGCAAATTAACGCCAAATAACTCCAATTCCAATGCCCAAATCGAGAAGGCAAACATTCCCCACTCGCTTTTTGCCTTAAATCGCCTCACCAATCTATCAGTCGAAAAATCTCAAAATTTTCAACGAGTTGCTAACAGCTTCCACAACGTATTGAAGATGTCGATTTCTGATGAAACACTCATGCAAGTGCAACATTCTACAACCTCAAAAACACATGCCGATGAAGCAGGCCCATCCACCGCTCCATCAGTACAAGCAACACCATCTGCCACAAACCCGGACAAAACAGTGACATCACCGTCAGCAGATGATTTCTACACGGACGCTTTCAACTTTGCCTTGTCAAGGCCTTTTTCTCCAGTATTCGATGGCGAGTCTCACAGAAAGGATGCAGTCCTCAGGGAAATCAGGGACTGTGTGCTAACTGAGAATGAACACAGATGCCTTCAAATAAGCCCCCACATACATAGCCTTTGGAATGACCTTTACACAAAGAACGGCTGCGTATGTAAAGACGATCGCATCGCCATCCCTAACTCATTTAAAAACGCTTACGTTGAAGCGATACACGCCACACATCCAGGGAATTGGGGAATGACGGACATGGAAATACGTGCATGGTGGCCGTACATGCAACGAGACATCAAAAACGGTCAAGTAAAACCCTTGCGTCAAAATTGATAAAAATTCAAAGAATTATTCCTTCTAGCAAATGTTTACTATTAAAATTGTGCAAAACACCAAATGAAGAAAATCAAATTGATTTTGGCGGACCAATTTACAATGAAAAGAATCAAGAAGTCTATTTTCTCGCATGTAGATAGATTTTCTAAATTCCCAACATCGGAGGTATTTGACAGAGCAAATGCAGATATTTTGAAATTCCTTCAAGGATATGTTTTACTACACGGAATACCTCGTACAATTAGATTAGATCAAGCTCGGCGCCAAACTGGTCGATAAATTAAAGCATTTTGTAATCAAAATAAAATACAATTGAAGCTCCCATACAGGGCCACAGAGCAATTGGACTAGTTGAAAGGGAATCCAAACAACCAAAAATCGCTTAGCTTGTATTAAAACGGCAGCGCGAAATCGCTTTAATTGGAAAGCATCGATAAACTTATTTATCAACTCCGTATCTGTCGCTAAAAGACTTAATATCTCACCGTTTGAAGCGTGTTTTGGTAAAAATGCAAATACTCCATTAAGTAATATTTCAACTGAACCTGACCCTAGTACTCTTACATATAAACCAATTTTGAAAAAATATTCAGACATGGAGACAATTTGCTGGGACAAGTTAATCTCGGATGAGCAATGGGATACTGAGGCAAGGAGCGACATCGAACTAGAGATAAGCAGATATCGACTAAGCAAGGATGCGGTTCAAAGATGTAATGCAGATTCTGATGAAGAATCACGAGTGATCCCGCACCCAGATGTTGGTCAGGCAGTACCCAGAACTCAGGCCATACTAACATTTAAATTGGCGAAAACCCAAAAGTAAAAGATCTAAGAAAAATCAGGACAGTCTTTACGAATTTCTGGCGCCCTGGTCATCGGTGATAAAATCAGACGCATACACGTCCATAATAAAAGAACCGGGAAAACGAATAAATCGTAAGAAACTGATTTGGCCAAATTCGGAACCAAAACAGAGAGACAAACTGATTGCAAGTTTACGCTAACAGAAGACGAAAATTACCATCAAGAAAAATCACAGAGGATCTGATGAATCAACACGCTAGAGAGGCAAGACGAAAGTTAGAGGGCAACAAAAAAATAAAACGTAAGAAAATTGCCAATATGAGCGCAGTCTTCTCTTCTATACAATCGAATGTGTGAAGAGCGTTGCGAGTGCGAATGCCGACGGAACCGAAGATAACCTTGGTACCCGCACCGCCGCAACCACCTACCAGTAATTGATTTTGCACCGCCAATGGTCCTACGGCAGACATCTATAGTAATCGCGGAGCCACCGACCCGCCCGAAGCGAAAGGCGCCAGTTTTGCTTAACTTCATCACCTTTGTACACAAATCAGAGGTCCGAGAAGGTCCGAAAGTGGGTCGTGGGGAAATAGTCAGGCAGATCCCAAGAGGTCAAAGGGACACAACTGAAACTTTAGGGTACTCTGCATTGTAACTAGGACTCTGGGAGCAAAGGAAGTATAGAGTAGCAAGTTTACATGATTTCACTTGCAAAAGTGAACAGTTGATCAACAAAACAAGTAGGGTGTTGTTTTTTTCCGGTTGTATTCATCAATCAGAATAGAAATTTTCAATATTCACTTTTCCTATTTTAAAATTTGTTTATGAACAAATTCTTTCTTTGATAAAATTAAGGCTGGCTGCGCAAAAGAAAACGAAACGGTGGTTATTGGGTTTTTAAAGCTAAATTCTGCTTTTTGCCCAAAACGCAGCTTGCAATCAGATTACATAAGGAAACTAAGAGTTGAAAGACGGCTCAAACTAATACGTTTAAATTAAAGATTGAGTTCACTGAGAAAAGGAAGTTTAGCGAAGCCAAGTAATCACTTCGCTTTCTTATTGTGCCCTGTATTTAACACTTTGTAGAGGCTATGAAAGAAGAATTGTTTGTGGTTTGTTTTCAATTGAGCAGCTGAAATTGCAAAACTGCTTCAGATGTCATGGCTGGAAGGAATCACTTGTTTTTTTTACTTTGTTCACTACTTTAAGTTAAGAGTAATGTGTTTTTTTCAAACATTTGCACGGAACGCAATATATGTGCTTTCATAGCAAATTACAGCAATTTCGAGTTTGAAAGTCAATATCTGCAGCCGCTCCGCCCTTTGTTCCTTTGCTATCGGACTGATATCTGAAGTTAAATTTATCGGAGATCTTTGTAGTTGAGGCCGTAGTTTAAATTACTGTTCTATAACTTTCTCAGAATGTTCGTCTAATTTGAGCATAACCATAAACAGATTGCTGTCTTCCAGTAGATACTTTGTAGCATTCGATGCTTCTGTAACTTTGTATTATTTGCACTTTTCTCATTCAATTACATATCAATTCTGACTCTTAGTGTTCTCATTTAGTTTCGATTCTCCTTGTTGAAAGACCACGTTTTTGAAACGACAATTTTTTACATAAGCTCTCGTAGATGGCTTTAGACTAATGTACTAAATTTTTCGAGGAGCACGCTAAAATCTGCGCCTCTATATGGCTTTGAGGTTGTTGTCTTTCGTTCACTTTATATTCAGTTGCACGTGAAGAGCTCATGACTCTAAAATCTGTTTTCCTTGTTAGTGATATCTGTCCCGTGAATGATTGCTATAGTTAAATTTTGAATCTTTCAAGGGCGATTTTACCTTCAAAAAAGCTGATAATCTCTCAAGTGGGAGAAGGGCTCACATAGATGAGAAGGGCTTTTGAAGTCCGTTTTTTTTTCGTTCATTAGTTTTAATTCGAAACTTGAGCATTGTCTTCTCTCCCACTTCTATAGCTTCTGTTTAGTGTTTGCTGAATGATTCCTTAAAGATAATTTTTCAACCGCCTTTAACAAAATTACCCTTCGATGTAAAAGGTTTTTATTGATCTAAGCAGACAGCAATATGAATTTGACTTCCACTAGCATTAGTTGCTCCTTTCACTTCATTTTCAGTCACACCTTCTGCTTGATTTGAGGTTCTCACTTTTGATTTTGGATCACCTCATAGGTGACTGTTTTAAAGCAAAATGTTCTTTTTAAAAGCAGCATTTGAAATATATTTGAATATCTCCTAAGTGATGTGTTTTTCCCTTCAATTCGAATTGTAGACTAGAGTTTGAGGTAATGAACTACTTTGAAGTTATTGATCCTCTTTCACTAGTTTAGCGATTTTTAAGAGCCAATTTGACTCATAACTTCTCTGATCAGTTTCTTGAGGCATGATTTTTCCAAATTATGTCTTTAGTCCTTCTATAAATTAACTTTGTTGCATTTGGTTACACTATTAATTTTATTGATTCTTTGATTGTAAATTTGTTTTTACTAGCTAGTTTCATGCAGCTTAAGCGTCGTTTTATTGTTTATCAAACGTTCCACTAATCTAATGGCTCTATGATCATTTGCATGTGCTGTTATGTTATTTTGTTTGCAAAAAATTTTGAACTTCATTTCCTATTAATCATCGTGTCGTATATTACGTGGTTTTGTCGTATACTACGTGGAATACATCCAAATCCATGTAGTCGTATACTACAAACTTGGATGTATTCGTCTAAAAGTTTAACAATATTCAATCCGTTTGTTTTATCGAATAATTCTACAGTTGGATATTTGGAAAAACGGTCAACACATGCGAGAAAATTTGTCTAATCTTTTTCATTTGCTATCGATTTCAACTTAGTTGATGGGATTTTTGGAAGATTCTTGCCAAATTCCGTACAAGGTTCATATTTTGCTGTTTTTGAGGACTTCGCAGTGCATATTTGGCCAGAGAGCATACTTGCCCAGGGTGATCCCCAGCTCTCAGGGTGTGTGAGGTGGACTGCCTCAGGTACTGCCTCCTGGATGGATTTGGGTATTGGGATCACCACTCTCTCGTCTATGCACACTCAGCCTGATTTGAGGTGAGGGGCATGCCAGTACGAGTGCTTGTGGCGTTCGAATGACCACTTTCGCTCTTCTCGGTTTTGGGACGTGCACTTCATTTTAGAACGCTTGGTTAGTTTTGGACAGGGACATGGTAGCCAATGTCGGGTCTTCAGAAGTAAAGAATTAGAATAAAAGATAAAGCATTAGACAAAAAAATCCATGTAACCGTTCAATAAACTTCTACCAGATGGATACAAGATCACTGTTGACTAATCGGCCTTTTTTCAGTTTTGGCCAAGAAGATGAATCGAGAAGCATGCTTCTCCACTCATGAAGCCACAAGCTCGTATGTTGTCAAGTTCTAATGAAGAAAATGACACATTGAAATGTGAGTTACTTCTCGCTAAACTTCTTCCAGATGGCTCTAAATGATGGCTGCAAGGATATGGCCTCTGACTTATTGGTCTGTTGCCTCTGACCTATTGGTCTGTTTTTTCACAGATTCGGCCACGAAGATAAAACATTGCACGACGAGACGTGCATGGATCGAATTAAATTCGGACGAAGAAAAAGAAAGAACGAGACTTGAGACCGTCGTGAGCCACAGCGCTCAGCAACATCTGGCAACAATTTTTGTGGTGTTGGGATAGAAGCAGAATTGTTAAAGACACTTTGCTACGAAAATCAAGTTTTTTCAGTTCTATGTTATTTACAAGTGCAAGATTTAATGCAAATTAGAAACTGGAGTGCTCATAGATTTTTGCCATTTAGGATTTATTATAATAGATAGATAGATGGATAATAAACAATTGAGAGGGAGGGAATTAAATGCAGAAAAAATGACGGAAAAAAAGCTCAAGGTCAAAGTAACGAATAAAGCGAAAAATGAACGGAAGAAAAAATCAAGTTTTGAACCTCAGCACATTTTGCATACTTTATTGCTCATACTCGGGCTTGAATCCACGCCCATCGCTTCATAGTCAGTTCTTTCATAGTTCGATCTTCATCTATTTAAATTGATAGTAGATAGATAAGAGAGAATGAAATGCAGAAAAAATGAAGGAATAAAGAGTGAACAATATATAATTAACGAACAGAGAACGAAAAGATAAATAACGAAAACGAAAGAAATGAGGAAATGAGGAGAGACAAAATCCAAAACTTTTAACCCTGATAGATTATGCATCCTGTTCCGCTCATACTCGTGCTTGAACTATTGACATAGGCTTTACAGCCATAGGTCTAATCGCTTGGGCCAGCGATTCTTATTTTTAACTATTGAACTGACAAAAATTTTTTGTAAATCGTTTTTTTGTCTCGCTTGTTCTTGCTTAACCTGCAGTCCTAATGTCACGACCAGGAGCTTAAACAAGATGATGTAGGCTGTTTTTTTAACGATCGTTAGAGCAAGTCAAGATAGGAGCGCTGCTCCTACGTGCGACACCTTAAATTTAATATAGATTCTAACTGGAATGCTAGGCAACCATTTTAAAGCGTCTGAACAGTCCTTCAGCATGCAGCTTAGCGTAGTACAAGCTTTTTGAGAACTGCACATGTGCATGTGTTTCGTGGTAATTACTTGGTTTCAGCTTGTGTGAGTTATGTTTGTATGCGTGTAATTGTCCGTGAACGTGCATGCGTGTGCTTACGCGCGTGCGTGTGTGTGCCCGTAGGCATTCAAATGAAAAATTTGCTCTTCTTGGTTTTGGGATGTTCGCTTTGTTTTCGAACGTTCGGTTAGTTTTCAAACGTGTTTCGTGTTAAAACGTTTGATATGTTAATTTGAACGCATACAATGTGCACTTGTGTATGAGTTAGAGGGTGTATGTGTTTCATAGGCCAATTTGTAACTTCCCACTAGAAAATCAGTATTCAAGTCACAACTTAAAACTTTCGAACTCTGCCTAATTTATTACCATAGGATCTTGCTCACAATTTCACCCCGAAAATTCTTGTTCTGAAGGTTATTTCCAAATTACGAACTGATTTGACGTTAACCATGGCATAAATTATAACTATCCGAAGCGGGATTTGGATTCTATCTTTATGTGTGTAAGTGTGTGAGTACTTTTTTGAGTTTGTCTGTTTGCGCGTGTGAGACCTCGAGACGTTGACATTTAACTGTTGTTAATTGCTACATTGAGTTTAACCACTGACTCACTGAGTTGCCTTAATGCAATTTTCATAATTCTTGTTACATGTTGTCAATCCTAATGCAATGGTTTTTGAATATCCAAGATGACCGACGATTAGGTAAGCAACATCCATTGATGATCAAAAGTAATTAGGGTGAGCAGGTCTGAAGTGGTCCTAAAGTTTTGAAGTTTTTTCATTGTTTCAAACACAGCAATTCAGACAACTGCAATTTTTTGCATTCTTAGCTAAATTGAAGCTTACATTGGGAAACGGGTTTACAAATGACTGCTGTACAGATAAAGAGACTGTAGCAAAGCTTGAAAGCAGGATTTCAAAAATTTGGCAACAAATTATGGTTGCTATTGAACGGTTGCAAATGGCGTTATTCTGTCAGTCAGTGGAAAATTGGAAAAAGACAGAAAATTAATAGTTAGCGCGGCGTTAGGAAATTGCCCCGAGATGAATAGTTTGAGGACAACTGTCAAAAAGACGATGCACGAGTTAAAACTCCTGCTGCTGAAGTTCAATGGCGCAGCAGCAACTTCCATCACCATGGATCTGGATCCCAATAAAACTTATCAAAACGCTGCTCAACATGAACGAGGACAGGGACATAGCGGACAATGTTGCTTTTTCAGAAAAGGTTGACCATAAAAAAGAGAAGCAAGAGACAAACAGAAAATCCGTCTTGAAAAATTAGCAACCGTTCATTAAACCTAACAGATGATTGAAAAATTGTTCCGGACTAATGGGTCTTCTTTTTTTAGTTTCCAACAAGATGGAAATGGAGAAGCATGCTCCTCCACTAAAGAAGCTACGAGCTCGTATAATGTCAAGTTCTGATGAAGAAAATGACACCTTGAAAAGTGAGTTATACATCGCAAAACTTCTGCCAGATGGCTCTAAATGACCTTCTCGATGTTTTTTTTAACAAATTCGGCCACGAAGATAATGAAAAATGGCACGAAACGTTCATGGATCGAATCACATTCGGACAAAAAATATGAAAAGACGAGACTTGAAACTTTCGCGAACCTGACACCATCGCCAGATAGATAAGAGAGAATGAAATGCAAAAAATGAGGCTTTAAAGAGTTTTTAGAGTTAAACGAACAGAACGAAAAGGAGAGAAACGAGGAACTGAAGACGGAGACAAACAAATCCGAAATTTATAACCCCGGTAGATTATGCATCCTGTTCCGCCCATACTTGTGATTGAACTATTGACCCTGCTTTTACAGCCAGAGGTCTAATCCCTTGGGCCGGCGACTCCTGTTTTTGTCTTTGGAACGAACAAAATTTTTCGTCAATCGCTTTTTTGTCTCGCTTGTTTTTCCTTAGCCTGCATTCTTAATGGGTGGACCGAGAGCTTAAGCATGATGGTCTAGGCTGCTTGTTTAAGGATGTTTAGATCAAGTGAAGATAGGAACAATACTAAACATTGCGCTCCTTAATATAAGATAGACTCTAACTCCAATGCTTTGCCATGTTAAAGCTCTCTTCACGTGTGTGAACGGTCCTTGAAGATGCAGTTTAGCGTAGTTTAAGCCTTTTGAGACATGCTATGCTTCCATGTTTAATCTTCTAATCCGCACATGTGCGTGTGTTCTGTTAGTGGCTTGGTTTTAGCTTGTGTGTGTGCGTGTGTTTATCCGTGAGCTTGCATGCGTGTGTGTGTGCGCGTGCGTGTGTGTGCTTGTAGGTATTTAAATGCCCATTTTGTTCTCAGTGTTGGGATAAGTGCTTTCCTTTCGAACGTTCGGTTAGTTTTCAAACGGTTGTTTCGTTTTCAAACATTTGATTCGTTAACTTGAACCCATACGTCTGTGATTGTATTTGCGTGCGTACTTGTGTGTGTGCCTGTTAGAGGGTGTGTGTGTTTGACTTTCAGCTGAGAACCTTAATCTGACGTTATCCATGGCATGAATTACAACTACCAGAATCAGGACATTGATTCTATCTTTAAGTGTGTATGTGTGCGTACTTGTTTGCGAGTGTGTCTGTGTTTTTGCTCGTGTGAGACCTCGAGACGCTGGCAATTAACTGAAGTTAATTGTTACATCGAGTCACCACAACCACTGAGTTGCCTTAATGCAATACTGATTTTTTCTCACATATCATTTCTAATGCAATGATTTTTAACATATCCAAGATGGCCGGCGATTAGGTAAGCAACATCCATTAGTGTTCATGATCAAAAGTTATTAGGGTGGCAGGTCTGAACGAGTCTTAAACTTGAGGTTTTTTCATTGTTTCAAACATCTCTGCATTTCAAGACATTGCTCGCTTTTTAGCCTTTTTTCTTCGTTAAAATGAAGCTCCTGTGTGGAAACTGTTTTACAAAGGACTGCTGCACCGATGAAGAGACTGAAGCAAAGCTTTGAAGCTGAAGTCCGAAAATTTGAGCAACAAAATCTGGTTGCTATTGAACGGTTGAAATTGGCGTTAAGCTATTCTATCAGTCGAAATTTGGAAAGTTGAAAGAAACACAAAGTTAGCTCGGCTTTAAAAATTTGCCCTGAGATGAATAGATTGAGGGCATCTGTCAGCAGGACAATGCAAGACTTAAAATTCCTGCTGCTGAAATTCAATGGCTCAGCAGCAACTTCCATCAGCATGGATCTGGATCCCGATAACACTTATCAAAACGCTGCTCAACATGGACGAGGACAGGGACATAGCGGACAAGGTTGTTCTTCAGAAAAGGTTGACCACAAAAAAGAGAAGCAAGAGACAAACAAAAAATCTGTCTTGAAAAGTGAGTAACCTTTCATTAAACTGCTACCAGATGGATAAAAATATATCCTGACTAACTGGTCTGTTTTTTTCAAGTTTTGGCCAAGATGAAAGTTTAGAGGCATGCTCCTCCAATCAAGAAGCCACAAGCTCGTATGTTGTCAAGTTCTAATGAAGAAAATGACACCTTGAAATGTGAGTTACTTCTCGCTAAACTTCTTCCAGATGGCTCAAAATGATGGCTGCAAGAAGTATGGCCTCTGACTTTTTGGTTTGTTTTTTCACAGATTCGGCCACGAAGATAAAACATTGCACGACAAGACGTGTATGGATCGAATTAAATTCGGACGAAGAAAATGAAAGATCGAGACTTGAGACCATCGCGAGCCACAGCGCTTAGCATCATCTGGCGACAATTTTTGTGGTGTTGGAATAGAAGCAGAAATTGTTAGAGACACTTTGCTACGAAAATCCAATTTTTTCAGTTCTATGTTATTCACAAGTGCAAGATTTGATGCAAATTAGAAACTGGAGTGCTCTTGGATTTTTGCCATTTAGGATTTAATATAATAGATAGATAGATGGATAATACACAAATGAGAGGGAGATAATGAAGTGCAGAAAAAATGAGGGGAAAAAAGGGTCAAAGTAACGAATAAAACGAAAAATGAACGGAGGAAAAAATCAAGTTTTTGTACACCAGCACATTTTGCAAACTTTTTTGCTCATACTCGGGATTGAACCCACGCCCCTCGCTTCATAGTCAGTTCTTTCATAGTTCGATCTTCACCTATTTAAATTGATAGTAGATAAGAGTGAGAGAATGAAATGCAGAAAAAACGAAGGAATAAAGAGTGAAGCTAACGCGGCGTTGAAAAATTTCCCACAGCTGAATAGATTGAGGGCAATTGTCAAAAAGACAATACAGGAGTTAAAATTGCTGCTGTTGAAATGCAATGGCGCAGCAGTAACTTCCATCAGTCTGGATCTGGATCCCGATAACTCTGTTATCAAAACGCTGCTCAACATGGACGAGGACATGGACATGGCGGACAATGTTGGTTCTTCAAAGTTGACTCTAAAAAAAGCGAGACAAACAGCAAAATCCGTCTTAACAGTGAGTAACCGTTGATTAAACTTCTACAAGATGGATCCATTACATTTCCTGACGAACCGGTCTGTCTGAGTTTCGACCAAGAAGATAAAAATGGAGAAACATGCTCCTCCACTCAAGTTCTGATGAAGAAAATGACACCTTGAAATGAATTACTTCTCACTAAACTTCTGTCAGATGCCTCTAAATGATGGCTGCAAGAAGTATGGTGTATTTCCTTCTGACTTATTGATCTGTTTTTTTTTACAGATTGGTCCAAGATGATAATGAAATATGGCACGACGAGACGTGCATGGATCAAATCGAGCTCGCTCGAAGAAAATGAAAGGACAAAACTTGACACCGTCGCGGGTCAGACCGTTTAACAAACTTTGGCGACAATTCTTGTGATGTAGGAATAGAAAAAATTGTTTAGAACGCTTTGCTACGAAACTTGTTTTTTCAGTTCTGTTATTTACAAGAGCAAGATTTGATGCAAACCAGAAACTGCAGTGCTCTAACTTATAGGTTTTTGCCATTTCGGATTTCAAATAATACATAGATAAATGGATAATAAACAATTGAAAGGGAGAGAACAAAAAGAAAAGAATGAAAGTAACGCATAAAACAAAAATGTAGAACGCATAAAGAATCAAATCCAAAATTCGTACCTCAAACATTTCATACTTTTTTGCGCCTACTCGGGCTTGAAACCATGCCCTTCGCTTCAGTCATAGGTCTTTCAAAGTTCAACTTTCATCTAAAAAAATCGATAGTAAATAGATAGGAGTGACAGGATGAAATGCAGAAAGAAAAATGAAGGAACAAAGAATGGAATATATAAATTACGATCAGAGGACAAAAAGATAAACAACAAAAAAGAAAGAAATGAGGAACTGAGGAAAACACAGACAAATATATAAGAAACGAAGAACGAAAAGATAACGAATAGGAAAAATGAGGAACAGAGAGACAAACAAAACTTTAACCTGATTACGCATTTTCCGCTCATACTCGTGCTTGAACTATTGACCCAGGCTTTACAGCAATAGGTCTAATCGCTTGGGCCAGCGATTCTTATTTTTAACTCTTGAACTGACAAAAATTTTTTGTCAATCGTTTTATTGTCTCGCTTGTTTTTGCTTAACCTGCAGTCCTAATGTCACGTCCAGGAGCTTAAACAAGATGATGTAGGCTGTTTTTTTAAGTATCGTTAGAGCAAGTCAAGATAGGAGGGCTGCTCCTACGTGCGACACCTTTAATTTAATATAGATTCTAACTGGAATGCTAGGCAACCATTTTAAAGCGTCTGAAAAGTCCTTCAGCATGCAGCTTACCGTAGTACATGCTTTTTGAGAACTGCACATGTGCATGTGTTCCGTGATAGTTACTTGGTTTCAGCTTGTGTGAGTTATGTTTGTATGCGTGTGTTTGTCCGTGAACGTGCATGCGTGTGTGCTTACGCGCGTGCGTGTGTGTGCCCGTAGGCATTCAAATGAAAAATTTGCTCATCTTGGTTTTGGGATGTTCGCTTTGTTTTCGAACGTTCGGTTAGTTTTCAAATGTGTTTCGTGTTAAAACGTTTGATATGTTAATTTGAACGCATACATTAATGTGTTAAAGTGTTAACGCATACATTAAACCAGGACCTTAAGCATGATAGTTTAGGCTGTTTGCTTAAAGATTGTCAGATCAAGAAGATATGAGCGCTGCTAACCATTGCGCCAAAGAGCAACTTACCTTTAATATAATAGATAGATTCGATAGATTCCAACTCGAATGCTATGTCACCATGTTAAAGCCATCTTCATGATTTGTGCATATCCAAGATGGCCGACGATTGGGTAAACAACATCCATTGGTGATCAAAAGTAATTAGCGTGGGCAGGTCTGAACCGGTTTTGAGGTTTTGAGGTTTTAAAATGGTTTGGAGCTGTTTGCACTGGTTTTGAACTGGTTTAATTTTTTGAGGTTTTTTTCAATTACCCGAAGTAGGACTTTGAGTATATCTTTGTGTGTATGTGTGCGTACTTTTTTTGCGAGTTTGTCTGTGTTAAATTTTTTTGCGAGTTTGTCTCTTTACATAGTATCATTCCTATTGCAATGCTTTTTGCATATCCAAGACGGCCGACGATTACGTAAGCAACATCCAATGGCGATCAAAAGTAAATAGGGTGGGCAGGTCTGAAATGCTCGTAATGTTTAGGTTTTGTCTCAAATCATTATCCGGCAATTCAAAAAAACACTGCTCGCTTTTTTTTGCATATTTGCTTTGCTAAAATTATGCTTCCGTTTAAAACTGTTTCACAAATGACTGCTTTACCGATAAAAGGACTGCAGCAAAGCTTTAAAGCAGGAATGCAAAAATTTGAGCAACAAATTATAGTTGCTGTTGAATGTTTGTAGATGGCGTTAGGTTTTTCTGTCGGTCAGTCGAAAATCGAAAAGTCCGACGAAGTTAGCGCGGCGTTGAAAAATTGCCCCCAGCTGAATAGATTGAGGGCAACTATCAAAAAGACAATGCAAGAGTTAAAATTCTTGCTGCTGAAGTTCAATGGAGCAGCGGTAACTTCCATCAGTCTGGATCTCGATCCTGATAACTATGTTATCAAAACGCTGCTCAACATGGACGAGCACAGGGACCTGGCGGAAAATGTTGGCTCTTCAAAAAAGTTGACGATAAAAGGAGAAGCAAGAGAAACAGAAAACCCGTCTTGAAAAGTGAGTAACCGTTCATTAACCTTCTACCAGATGGTTACAAAAAGTTTCCTGACTCATTGGTCTGTTTTTTTTAGTTTCGCTCAAGATCGAGAAAATGAAGCATGCACGCTCGTCTATACACGCTCGTTGCCACTCAAAAAAATTTGAGCAGCAAATTATGATTGCTATTGAACGGTTGCAGATGGCGGTAAGTTTTCTGTCAGTCAGACAGAAATCGGAAGTCGAAACGACAAAATTAAAAATGGCGCGGCGTTGAAAAATTTCCCAGAGCTGAATGAATTGAGGGCAACTGTCAAAAAGACAATGCAAGAGTTAAATTTCCTGCTGCTGAAGTTCAATGGCCCAGCAGTAACTTCCATCAGTCTGGATGTCGATCCTGATAACTATGTTATCAAAAGGTTATTTCGCAAAAGGTTATTTCCAAATTACGAACTGATTTGACGTTAATCATGGCATAAATTATAACTATCCGAAGCAGGATTTGGATTCTATCTTTATGTGTGTAAGTGTGTCAGTACTTTTTTGCGAGTTTGTCTGTGTTTGCGCGTGTGAGACCTCGAGACGTTGACATTTAACTGTTGTTAATTGCTACATTGAGTTTAACCACTGACTCACTGAGTTGCCTTAAGGCAATTTTAATTATTCTTGTTACATGTTGTCATTCTTATTGCAATGGTTTTTGCATATCCAAGATGACCGACGATTAGGTAAGCAACAACCATTGGTGATCAAAAGTAATTAGGGTGGGCAAGTCTGAATTGTTCCTAAAGTTTTGAAGTTTTTTCATTGTTTCAAACACTTCAATTCAGACAACTGCAATTTTTTGCATTCTTCGCTAAATTGCAGCTTACATTGGGAAACTGGTTTACAAATGACTGCTGTACAGATAAAGAGACTGTAGCAAAGCTTTAAAGCTGGATTTCAAAAATTTGACCAACAAATTATGGTTGCTATTGAATCGTTGCACATGGCATTATTCTGTCAGTCAGTGGAAAATTGGAAAAAGACAGAAAGTTAAAAGTTAGCGCGGCGTTGAGAAATTGCCCTGAGATGAATAGTTTGAGGACAACTGTCAAAAAGACGATGCAGGAGTTAAAACTCCTGCTGCTGAAGTTCAATGGTGCAGCAGCAACTTCCATCAGCATGGATCTGGATCAAGACAACACTTATCAAAACGCTGCTCAACATGGACAAGGACAGCGACCATAAAAAAGAAGCAAGAGACAAACAGAAAATCCGTCTTGAAAAGTGAGCAACCGTTCGTTAAACCTCTAACAGATAAAAAATTGTTCCGGAATAATGGGTCTACTTTTTTCAAATTCCAACAAGATGGAAATGGTGAGGCATGCTCCTCCACTCAAGAAGCTACGAGCTCGTATATCATCAAGTTCTGATGAAAATGACACCTTGAAAAGTGAGTTATACCTCGCAAAACTTCTGCCAGATGGCTCTAAATGACCTTCTCATTGATATGTTTTTTAACAAATTCGGCCACGAAGATAATGAAACATGGCACGAGACGTTCATGGATCGAATCACATTCGGACAAAGAATATTAAAAGACGAGACTTGAAACTGTCGCAAACCTGACCATCGCCAGATAGATAGAAGAGTGAGAGAATGAAATGCAAAAAAATGAGGCTTTAAAGAATGAACATTTTATAATTAACGAACAGAACGAAAAGGAAAGAAACGAAGAACTGGTAGAAGAGTCAGAGAATGAAATGCAAAAAATTGAGGCTTTAAAGAGTGAACAATTTATAATTAACGAACAGAACGAAAAGGAAAGAAACGAAGAACTGAGGACGGAGACAAAAAAATTCGAAAATTTTAACCCCGGTAGATTATGACTCCTGTTCTGCCCATACTTGTGCTTGAACTATTGACCCTGCTTTTACAGCCCAGAGGTCTAATCCCTTGGGCCGGCGACTCCTGTTTTTGTCTTTGGAACGAACAAAATTTTTCGTCAATCGTTTTTTTGTCTCGCTTGTTTTTCCTTAGCCTGCATTCTTAATGGGTGGACCGAGAGCTTAAGCATGATGGTCTAGGCTGCTTGTTTAAGGATGTTTAGATCAAGTGAAGATAGGAACGCTACTAAACATTGCGCTCCTTAATATAATATAGACTCTAACTCCAATGCTTTCCCATGTTAAAGCTCTCTTCAAGTGTGTGAACGGTCCTTGAAGATGCAGTTTAGCGTAGTTTAAGCCTTTTGAGACATGCTATGCTTCCATGTTTAATCTTCTAATCTGTACGAGACGTGCATGGATCGAATTAAATTCGGACGGAGAAAATGAAAGACCGAGACTTGAGACCGTCGCGAGCCACAGCGCTTAGCAACATCTGGCGACAATTTTTGTGGTGTTGGGATAGAAGCAGAAATTATTAAAGACACTTTGCTACGAAAATCTAATTTTTTTCAGCTCTATGTTATTTACAAGTGCAAGATTTGATGCAAATTAGAAACTGGAGTGCTCTTAGATTTTTGCCATTTAGGATTTAATATAATAGATAGATAGATGGATAATAAACAAATGAGAGGGAGAGAATGAAGTGCAGAAAAAATGAGGGGAAAAAAAGGTCAGTAACGAATAAAACGAAAAATGAACGGAAGGAAAAATCAAGCTTTGTACCCCAGCAATTTTTGCATACCTTTTGCTCATACTCGGGCTTGAACCCAAGCCCCTCGCTTCATAGTCAGTTCTTTCTTCATCTATTTAAATTGATAGTAGATAGATAAGAGTGAGAATGAAATGCAGAAAAAAATGAAGGAATAAAGAGTGAAGCTAACGCGGCGTTGAAAAATTTCCCACAGCTCAATAGATTGAGGGCAATTGTCAAAAAGACAATACAGGAGTTAAAATTGCTGCTATTGAAATTCAATGGTGCAGCAGCAACTTCCACAGTCTGGGTCTGGATCCCGATAACTCTTATCAAAACGCTGCTCAACATGGACGAGGACATGGACATGGCGGACAATGTTGGTTCTTCAAAAAAAGTTGACTATAAAAAAAGCGAGACAAGCAGAAAATCCGTCTCAACAAGGAGTAACCGTTGATAAAACTTCTACCAGATGGATCCATTACATTTCCTGACGAACCGGTCTGTCTGAGTTTCGACCAAGATAAAAATGGAGAAACATGCTCCTCCACTCAAGAAGCCAGACCTCTTATGTTGTCAAGTTCTGTTGAAGAAAATGACACCTTGAAATGTGAGTAACTTCTCGCTAAACTTCTGCCAGATGGCTCTAAATGGTGGCTGCAAGAAGTATGGTGTATTTCCTTCTGACTTATTGATCTGTTTTTTTACAGATTGGTCCAAGAAGTTAATGAAATATGGCACGACGAGACGTGCATGGATCAAATCGAGTTCGCTCGAAGAACATGAAAGGACAAAGCTTGACATCGTCGCGAGTCAGACCGTTAAGCAAACTTTGGCGACAATTCTTGTGGTGTAGGAACAGAAGAAGAAACTGTTTAGAACGCTTTGCTACGAAATTCGTTTTTTCAGTTCTGTTTTTTACAAGTACAAGATTTGATGGAAACCAGAAACTGCACTGCTCTAACTTATAGGTTTTTGCCATTTCGGATTTAAAATAATAGATAGATAAATGGATAAAAAACAATTGAAAGGGAGAAAAAAGAATGAAAGTAACGCAGAAAACAAATGTAGAACGCATAAAGAATCAAATCCAAATTTCGTACCCCAAACACTTCATACTTTTTCGCGCCTACTCGGGCTTGAAACCATGCCCTTCGCTTCAGTCATAGGTCTTTCAAAGTTCAACTTTCATCTAAAAAAGTCGATAGAAGATAGATAGATAGGAGTGACAGAATGAAATGCAGTAGGAAAAATGAGGAACAGAGAGACAAACAAACTTTTAGCCTGATTACGCATGTTCCGCTCATACTAGTGCTTGAACTATTGACCCAAGCTTTACAGCCATAGGTCTAATCCATTGGGCCAGCAACTCCCCGTTTTTGTCTGTTGAACTGACTAAAGACAAAAATTTGATTAAGGATCGTTAGAGCAAGTGAGGATAGGAGCGCTGCTAACCATTGCGCTTAAAAGCGACTTACCATTAATATAATAGATAGACTCCATAGATTCCAACTCGAATGCTATTTCACCATGTTAAAGCCATCTTCATGATTTGTGCATATCCAAGATGGCCGACGATCAGGTAAACAACATCCATTGGTGATCAAAGTAATTAGGGGTTTTGAGGTATTGAGGTTTTGAACTGGTTTGGAATTGGTTTAAATTTGAGATTTTTTTTCAATTACCCGACGCAGGACCTTGATTATATCTTTGTACATGTGTGCGTATTTTTGCGAGTTTGTCAGTGTTACATTTTTTGCGAGTTTGTCTTTTTACATAGTATCATTCTTATTGCAATGCTTTGTGCATATCCAAGACGGCCGATGATTACGTAAGCAACATCCACTGGTGATCAAAAGTAATTAGGGTGGGCAGGTCTGAAATGCTCGTAATGTTTAGGTTTTGTCTCAAATCATTATCCAGCAATTCAGAAAAACACTGCTCGCATTTTTTTGCATATTTGCTTTGCTAAAATAATGCTTCCGTTTGGAAACTGTTTCACAAATGACTGCTTTACCGATAAAAGGACTGCAGCAAAACTTTAAAGCAGAAATGAATACAGCAACAAATTATAGTTGCTTTTGAACTTTTGTAGATGACGTTAAGTTTTTCTGTCAGTCGGTCGAAAATCGGAAAGTCCGACAGAAACTTAAAAGTTAGCGCGGCGTTGAGAAATCGCCCCCAGCTGAATAGATTGAGGGCAACTGTCAAAAAGACGATGCAAGAGTTAAAATTCCTGCTGCTGAAGTTCAATGGCGCAGCAGTAACTTCCATCAGTCTGGATCTCGATCCTGATAACTATGTTATCAAAACGCTGCTCAACATGGACGAGCACAGGGACCTGGCGGAAAATGTTGCTTCTTCAAAAAGGTTGACGATAAAAGGAGAAGCAAGAGACACAGAAAATCCGTCTTGAAAAGTGAGTAACCGTTCATTAACCTTCTACCAGATGGTTACAAAAAGTTTCCTTACTCATTGGTCTGTTTTTTTAGTTTCGCTCAAGATCGAGAAAATGAAGCATGCACGCTCGTCTATACACGCTCTTCGCCACTCAAAGTGGCGATGTGTATGCGTACTTGCTTGCGTGTGTGTGTGTTTGCGCGTGTCAGACCTCGAGACGTTGACATTTAACTGAAGTTAAGTTTTACATCAAGTTTAACTTCTAAGCCAATTAGTTGCCTTCTTCGCAAAAGTGAAGCTTTTATTCGGAAACTGTTTTACAAATGACTGCTGTACCGATAAAGAGACTGCAGCAAAGCTTTAAATCTGAAATCTAAAATTTTAGCAGCAAATTATGGTTGCTATTGAACAGTTGCAGATGGCGTTGAGTTTTTCTGTCAGACAAAAATCGGAAGTCGAAACGACAAACCTAAAGTTGGCGCTGCGTTGAAAAATTTCCTAGAGCTGAATGAATTGAGGGCAACTGTCAAAAAGACAATGCAAGAGTTAAAGTTCATACTGCTGAAGTTCAATGGCGCAACAGTAACTTCCATCAGTCTGAATCTCGATCCTGATAACTATGTTACCAAAACGCTGCTCAACATGGACGAGCTTAGGGACCGGGCGGAAAAGGTTGGTTCTTCAGAAAAAAAGGTTGACGATAAAAGGAGAAGCAGGAGACAAACAGAAAATCCGTCTTGAAAAGTGAGTAACCGTTCATTAAACTCCTACCAGATGGCTACAAAGTATTTCCTGACTAATTGGTCTGTTTCTAAGTTTCGCTCAAGATGGAGAAAATGAAGCATGCACGCTCGTCTGTACACGCTCGTCGCCACTCAAAGAAGTGATGTGTATGCGTGCTTGCTTGCGTTTGTGTGTTTACGCGTGTCAGACCTCAAGACGTTGACATTTAATTGAAGTTGTTTTACATCAAGTTTAACTTCTAAGCCAAAGAGTTGCCTTCTTCGCAAAAATGAGGCTTTTATTCGGTAACTGTTTTACAAATGACTGCTGTACCGATAAAGAGACTGCAGCAAAGCTTTAAATCTGAAATCTAAAATTTTAGCAGCAAATTATGGTTGCTATTGAACGGTTGCAGATGGCTTTAAGTTTTTCTGTCAGTCAGACAAAAATCGGAAGTCGAAACGACAAACTTAAAGTTAGCGCGGCGTTGAAAAATTTCCCAGAGCTGAATGAATTGAGGGCAACTGTCAAAAAGACAATGCAAGAGTTAAAGTTCCTGCTGCTGAAGTTCAATGGCGAAGCAGTAACTTCCATCAGTCTGAATCTCGATCCTGATAACTATGTTATCAAAACGCTGCTCAACATGGACGAGCACAGGGACCGGGCGGAAAAATTTTTGTTCTTCAGAAAAAAAGGTTGACGAAAAAAGGAGAAGCCGTCAAGAAAAATCCGTCTTGAAACGTGAGTAACCGTTCATTAACCTATCAGATGGCTACAAAATATTTCCCGACTAATTGGTCTGTTTCTTTTAAGTTTCGCACAGGATGGAGAAAATGAAGCAAGCACGCTCGTCTATACACGCTCGTCGCCACTCAAAGAATTAATGTGTATGCGTACTTGCTTGTGTGCGTGTGTTTACGCGTGTCAGACCTCGAGACGTTGACATTTAACTGAAGTTAAGTTTTACAACAAGTTTAACTTCTAAGCCAATGAGTTGCCTTCTTCGGAAAAACGAAGTTTTTTTTCGGAAACTGTTTTACAAATGATTGCTGTACAGATAAAGAGACTGCAGCCAAGCTTTAAATCCGAAATCTAAAATTTTAGCAAATTATGGTTGCTATTGAACGGTTGCAGATGGCGTTAAGTTTTTCTGTCAGTCAGACGAAAATCGGAAGTCGAAACGACAAACTTAACGTTGGCGCGGCGTTGAAAATATTCCCAGAGCTGAATGAATTGAGGGCAACTGTCAAAAAGGCACTGCAAGAGTTAAAGTTCCTGCTGCTGAAGTTCAATGGCGCAGCAGTAACTTCCATCAGTCTGAATCTCGATCCTGATAACTATATTATCAAAACGCTGCTCAACATGGACGAGCACAGGGACCGGGCGGAAAATTTTTGTTCAGAAAAAAAGGTTGACGATAAAAGAAGCAAGAGACAAACAGAAAATCCGTCTTGCAAAGTGAGTAACCGTTCATTAACCTTCTATCAGATGGCTACAAAATATTTCCTGACTAATTGGTCTGTTTCTTTTAAGTTTCGCACAAGATGGAGAAAATGAAGCACAATCGTCTATACACGCTCGTCGCCACTCAGAGAATTGATGTGTATGCGTACTTGCTTGTGTGCGTGTGTTTACGCGTTTCAGACCTCGAGGCGTTGACATTTAACTGAAGTTTTACAACAAGTTTCACTTCTAAGCCAATGAGTTGCCTTCTTCGGAAAAATGAAGCTTTTTTTCGGAAACTGTTTTATAAATGATTGCTGTACCGATAAAGAGACTGCAGCCAAGCTTTAAATCTGAAATCTAAAATTCTAGCAAATTATGGTTGCTATTGAACGGTTGCAGATGGCGTTAAGTTTTTCTGTCAGTCAGACAAAAATCGGAAGTCGAAACGACAAACTTAACGTTGGCGCGGCGTTGAAAATATTCCCAGAGCTGAATGAATTGAGGGCAACTGTCAAAAAGGCAAGGCAAGAGTTAAAGTTCCTGCTGCTGAAGTTCAATGGCGCAGCAGTAACTTCCATCAGTCTGAATCTCGATCCTGATAACTATTTTATCAAAACGCTGAATCTCGATCCTGATAAATATGTTATCAAACCGCTGCTCAACATGGACGAGCACAGGGACCGGGCGGAAAATTTTTGTTCTTCAGAAAAAAGGTTGAAGATAAAAGGAGAAGCAAGAGAGAAACAGGAAATCCGTCTTGAAAAGTGAGTACCCGTTCATTAACCATCTATCAGATGGCTACAAAATATTTCCTGACTAATTGGTCTGTTTCTTTTAAGTTTCGCACAAGATGGAGAAATTGAAGCAAGCACGCTCGTCTATACACGCTCGCCGCCACTCAAAGAATTAATGTGTATGCGTACTTGCTTGTGTGCGTGTTTTTACGCGTGTCAGACCTCGAGACGTTGACATTTAATTGAAGTTAAGTTTCACAACAAGTTTAACTTCTAAGCCAATGAGTTGCCTTCTTCGGTAAAACGAAGCTTTTTTTCGGAAACTGTTTTATAAATGATTGCTGTACCGATAAAGAGACTGCAGCCAAGCTTTAAATCTGAAATCTAAAATTCTAGCAAATTATGGTTGCTATTGAATGGTTGCAGATGGCGTTAAGTTGTTCTGTCAGTCAGGTGAAAACTGGAAGTCGAAACGACAAACTTAACATTGGCGCGGCGTTGAAAATATTCCCAGAGCTGAATGAATTGAGGGCAACTGTCAAAAAGGCAATGCAAGAGTTAAAGTTCCTGCTGCTGAAGTTCAATGGCGCAGCAGTAACTTCCATCAGTCTGAATCTCGATCCTGATAACTATGTTATCAAAACGCTGCTCAACTTGGACGAGCACAGGGACCGGACGGAAAATTTTTGTTCTTCAGAAAAAAAGGTTGACGATAAAAGGGGAAGCAAGAGACAAACAAAAAATCTAGCTTGAAAAGTGAGTAACCGTTCATTAACCTTCTACCAAATGGCTACAAAATATTTCCTGACTAATTGGTCTGTTTTTTTTTAGTTTTGCTCAAGATGGAGAAAATGAAGCATGCACGCTCGTCTATACATTCTCGTCGCCACTCAAAGAAGTGATTTGTATGCGTACCTGCTTGCGTGCGTGTGTTTACGCGTGTCAGACCTCGAGACGTTGACATTTAACTGAAGTTAAGTTTTACATCAAGTTTAACTTCTAAGCCCATGAGTTGCCTTCTTCGCAAAAATGAAGCTTTTATTCGGAAATTGTTTTACAAATGACTGTTGTAACGATAAACAGACTGCAGCAAACCTTTAAAGCTGGAATATAAAATTTTAGCAAAATATGGTTGCTATTGAACGGTTGCAGATGGCGTTAAATTTCTGTCAGTCAGACGAAAATCGGAAATTGAAACGACAAACTTAAGTTAGCGCGGCGTTGAAAAATATCACAGCTGAATGGATTGAGGGCAACTGTCAAAAAGAAAATGCAAGAGTTGAAGTTCCTGCTGCTGAAGTTCAATGGCTCAGCAGTAACTTCCATCAGTCTGGATTTCGATCCTGATAACTATGTTATCAAAACGCTGCTCAACAGAGACTAGCACAGGGACCTGTCGGACAATGTTGGTTCTTCAGAAAAAAAGGTTGACGATAAAAGGAGAAGCAAGAGACAAACAGAAAATCCGTCTTGAAAAGTGAGTAACGGTTCCTTAACCTTCTACCAGATGGCTACAAAATATTTCTTTACTAATTGGTATGTTTTTTAATTTCGCTCAAGATGGAGAGAATGAAGCATGCACGCTCCTCTATACACGCTCGTCGCCACTCAAAGAAGCGATTTGCATGCGTACTTGCTTGCGTGTGTCTGTTTGCGCGTGTCAGACCTGAAGACGTTGACATTTTACTGAAGTTAAATTTTACTTAAAGTTTAACTACTAAGCCAATGAGTTGCCTTCTTCGCTAAAATGAAGCTTTTTCGGCAACTGTTTTACAAATAACTGCTGTACCGATAAAGAGACTGCAGCAAAGCTTAAAAGCTGAAATCATAATTTTGAGCAGCAAATTATGGTTGCTATTCAACGGTTGTAGATGGCGTTAAATTTCATTGTCAGTCAGACGAAAATCGGAAGTCGAAACGGCAAACTTAACGTTGGCGCGGCGTTGAAAATATTCCCAGAGCTGAATGAATTGAGGGCAACTGTCAAAAAGGCACTGCAAGAGTTAAAGTTCCTGCTGCTGAAGTTCAATGGCGCAGCAGTAACTTCCATCAGTCTGAATCTCGATCCTGATAACTATGTTACCAAAACGCTGCTCAACATGGACGAGGACATGGACATGGCGGACAATGTTGGTTCTTCAGAAAAAATTGACGATAAGAAACGAGACAAACAGAAAATCCGTCTGAACATGAGTAACCGTTGATTAAACTACTACCAGAAGGATCCAAAACATTTCCTGACGAACCGGTCTGTCTTGTGTTTAAGTTTCGGCCAAGAAGATAAAAATGGAGAAGCATGCTCTTCCACTCAAGAAGCCACAAGCTAGTATGTTGTCAAGCTCGGGTGAAGAAAATGACACCATGAAATGTGAGTTACTTCTCGCTAAACTTCTGCCAGACGGCTCTAATTGATGGCTGCAAGAAGTATGGTGTATTATTTCCCCCTGATTTATTGATCTGTTTTTACAGATTGGTCCACGAAGATAATGAAATAGGGCACGATGAGACGTGCATGGATTGAATCAAGTTCGGACGGAAAAAATGAAGGACAAAACTTGACACCGTCGCGAGCCAGACCGTTTAGCAACCTTTGGCGACAATTCTTGTGTAAGAATAGAAGCAGAACGCTTTGCTACGAAACTCGAAATTTTTTCAGCTCTATGTTAATTACATGTGCAAGATTTGACGCAAACCAGAAACTGCAGTGCTCTAACTTATTGGTTTTTGACATTTCGGATTTAATATAATAGATAGATAGATGGATAAAAAACAAATCAAAGTGAGAACGAAACGAAAAAAATGAAAATAACGAATAAAACGAAAAAATGTAGAACGGAAAAAGAATCAAATCTAAATTTCGTACCCCAACACATTCTGCATGTTTTTTTTGCACCTACTCGGGCTTGAAACCATGCCCTTCGCTTCAGTGATAAGTCTTTCAAAGTTCAACTTTCATCTTAAAAAATCGATAGTAGATAGGAGTGAGGGAATGAAATGCAGAAAGAAAAACGAAGGAATAAAGAGTAAAATACAAATTACGATCAGAGGACGAAAAGATAAACAACGAAAAGGAAAGAAATGAGGAGAGAAACAGACAAAAAGATAAAAACCAAGAGAACGAAAAGATAACGAATAGGAGAAGAAGAACTGAGAGAGACTAACAAAACATTAACCTTGTAGATAACATATCCTGTTCCGCTCATACTCGTGCTTGAACTATTGACTCAGGCTTTACAGCCATAGGTTTAATCCCTTGGGTCAGCGACTCCCACTTGTCTATTGAACTGACTACAGACAAAAATCATTAGAGCAAGTGAAGATAGGAGCGCTGCTAACCATGAAGTGAGACTTACCTTTAATATAAGATAGATTCGATAGATTCTAACTCGAATGCTATGTCACCATGTTAAAGCCATCATGATTTTTGCATATCCAAGATGACCGACGATTAGGTAAACAACATCCATTGGTGATCAAAATTAATAAGGGTGGCAGGTCTGAACTGATTTTGAGGTATTGAGGTTTTGAACTGGTTTGGAACTGTTTTGAACTGGTTTTGAACTATTTTAAATTTTTGAGGTTTTTTCAATTACCCGAAGAAAGACATTGATTATGTCTTGTGTGTATGTGTGTGCGTACTTTCTTTGCAAGTTTGTCTTACATTTTTTTGCGAGTTTGTCTCGTTACATATTATCATTCCTATTGCAATGCTTTGTACATATCCAAGAGGGCCGACGATTAGGTAAGCAACATCCATTGGCGATCAAAAGTAATTAGGGTGGGCAGGTCTGAAATGCTCTTAAAGTTTAGGTTTTTTCTCAAATCATTCTCCTGCAATTATGTTTGTATGTAGATGCGTACCTTTTTTGCGAGTTTGTCTGTGTTTGCGCGTATGAGACCTCGCGTATGAGACATTTAACTGAAGTTAATTGTTACATGGAGTTTAACCTCTGAGCCACTGAGATGCCTTAATGCAATTCTGATTGTTCTTTTTACTTATTGTCATTCCTAATGCAATGTGTTTTTCATAACCAAGATTGCCGACGATTAGGTAAACAACATCCATTGGTGATTAAGAGCAATTAGAGTGGGCATTGTCGTTCCTAATGCAATGTGTTTTTCATATCCAAGATTGCCGACGATTAGGTTAAGCAAAATCCATTGGTGATTAAGAGTAATTAGTGGGCAGGTCTGAACGAATCTTAAAGTTGAAATTTTTTCGTTTCAAACACTTCTGCAATTCAGAAAACTGCAATTGTTCGCATTTGTTCTTTGCTAAAATGAATCTTTCATTTGGAAACTGGTTAACAAAGGACTGTTGTACCAAAAAAAGGACTGCAGCAAAGCTTCAAATCTGAAATCCAAAAAAATGAGCAACATGGTTAGCGCGGTCTTGAGAAATTGCCCTGAGATTAATAGATTGAGGGCAACTGTCAAAAAAACATTGCAGAAGATAAAATTCCTGCAGCTGAAGTACAATGGCGCAGCAGTACCTTCCATGAGTCTGGATCTGGATCTCGATAACTCCTCAATCAAAAAGCTGCTCAACATGGACGAGGACAAGGGCATATGGCAGACAATGTTGGTTCAAAAAGGAGGTTGACAAAAGCAGAAGCAAGAGACAAGAGAAATTGTTAACTTCTACCAAATGGATACAATATATTTCCTGACTAATTGGTCTCTTTTTTCAGTTTCGGCCAAGAATATGAAAATGGTGAAGCTTGCTCCTCCACTCAAAAAGCCACGAGCTCGTATATCGTCAAGTTCTGATGAAGAAAATGACACTTTCAAAAGTGAGTTGCTTCTAGCTACACTTCTGCCAAATGACTCTAAATGATGACTGCGCGAAGAATGGTTTATTTCCTTCCGATTTTTTTTCTGGTCTGTTTTTTAGATTTGGCCACGAGTAATGTAACTTGTTTGCGTGTGTGTGTTTGCGTGTGTGAGTCTTTGAGACGTTGAAATTTAACTGAAATTAATTTATTACATCGAGTTTAACCACTGAGCCACTGAGTTGCCTGAATGCAATACTGAATGTTTTTTTGCAAAAAAAATGAGGGAATAAAGAACAAAGGTAAAAATCAAAAACGAAAGAAATGAGGAATGGAAGAAAAGGAATCAAATCCAAATTTTGTACCCAAGCTTATACTGCATTCTCTTTGCCCCTACTCTGGCTTAAACCCATGCTCCTTGCTTCAGTCATAGGTCTTTCAAAGTTCGCCTTTCATCTAATAAAATCGATAGTAGTTAGATAAGGAATTGAATGCAGAAATAAAAAATGAAAGAATAAAGAATGAACTTAAATATATAAAGACGAAAGTATGAAACACAGACTGACAAATGCCGGAAGAATTGCTCTTGATCGACAGGCGAGGCAACTTTATTCAAGGTCTTTAGTCTAAATCAATTTCTTTATGGGTGCAGAAACTTTTGCCGCAAACGGGATTCGAACTACTGACCTCTCGACCCATGGCCATCCGCACTAGTTACTGCGCTACGAGTCTTTTAATTTTGCTATGCTGCAACCAATTTTATATTAACTTCGGAGCACTAGAGATCAAAAATTATGAACGAAAGCGTGAAAAAAAACACTTAAGCGTTTTTTCACGAAAGCGTGAAAAAACACGTTAAAAATAATTGCTATGAATTTTGTTCAAGAGCAGTTATAACAAAACGGAAAGAAATGAGGAACTGAGGAGACAAACTAATCCGAAAATTTCAAACCTGGTAGAATATGCATCCTGTGCCCACACCCGTGCTTGAACTAGTGACCCTGGCTTTTCAGCCATATGTCGGATCCCTTGAGCCAGCGAATCATGTTTTTGTCTATGAACTGACTACAGACAAGTTTTTCGTCAGTATTTTTTGTCTCGCTTGTTTTTGCTCAGCCTGCATTCTAAATGGTCGGACCAAGACCTTAAGCATGATAGTTTAGGCTGTTTGCTTAAAGATCGTCAGATCAAGAAGATATGAACGCTGCTAACCATTGCGCTAAAGTGCGACTTACCCCAAAATAGTAGATAGTAGATTCTAACTCGAATGCTATGCCACTATGTTAAAGCTATCTTCACGTGTCTGAACGGTCCTTGAACATACAGCTTTGCGTAGTACATGTCTTTTGAGACATGCTATGCTTCCATGTTTAATCTCCTAATCTGCACATGTGTGTTCTGTGGTAGTGGCTTGGTTTCAGCATGCGTGTGAGTGATGCTCATTGTGTGCAGGTTTTTTTCGTGAACGTGAATGGGTGTGCGCACTCGCGTGCGTGTGTGTGCCCGTAGGCATTCAATTGACAATTTTGCTCTTCTCGGTTTTGTGATTTTTGCTTTGTTTTCGAACGTTCGGTTAGTTTTCAAACTTGAACGCATACATCTATGTGACTGTGTGCCTGTTAGAGCGTGTGTGGTTTTGACCTTAAGCTGAGGACATTAATCTGACGTTAACCATGGCATAAGTTACAACAACCCGAATCAAGACTTTGATTCTATCTTTATATGTGTGTGCGTACTTGTTTGCGTGGGTCTTTGCGTGTGTAAGACCTTGAGACATTGACATTTAACTGAAGTTCTTTTGTTACCACTGAGTTTAACCACTGAGCCACTGAGTCGCCTGAGTACAAAACTGATTGTTGTTTGCAGAAAAACTGAGGACATAAAGAACAAAGGTAAAAATAACGAAAAAAAACGAAAATGAGGAATGGAAGAAAAGGAATCAAATCCAAATTTTGTACCCCAGCTTATACTGCATACTTTTTGCCCCTACTCGGGCTTAAACCCATGCCCCTTACTTCAGTCATAGGTCTTTCAAAGTTTGACTTTCATCTAATAAAACCGATAGTAGATAGATATGGAATGAAATGCAAAAAAATGAAAGAATACAGAAAGAACAAATATAGATAACGATCAGAGAACAAGAAGTTGAGACATAGACTGACATTGTTGGGAGAATTGCTCTTGATCGACAGGCGAAGCAACTTAATTCAAGGTCTTTAGTCTAGATCAATTTTTTTTTATCGATGCGAAAACATTTGCACCCAACGGGATTCGAACCACTGTCTTCTCGATCCATGGCCACCCCCACTATTCACTGCGCTACGAGTCACTTAATTTTGCCATGGTGCAACCGATTTTATATTAGCAACTTCGGAGCACTGAAGATCAAGCAAAAATTATGAACGAAAGCGTGAGCGAAAGTCACTTAAGTAAAAAATGTTTGACAAAGCGCAAAATTGTCAAGCAAAAAATTTGCATAAAAAAGCACACGTTTAAAATAATTGCTATGAACTTTGTTCACAAGCAATTATAACGAAAAGGAAAGAAATGAGGAACTGAGGAGACAAGACAAACAAATCAAAATTCAAACCTGGTAGAATATGCATCCTGTTCCGCCGACACGCGGGCTTGAACTAGTGACCCTGGCTTTTCAACCATATGTCTGATCCCTTGAGCCAGTGACCCCTTTTGGTCTGAACTGACAAAAATTTTTGCCTTTTTTGTCGCTTGTTTTTGAGCCTGCTTTCTTAATGGTCGGACCAGGAGCTTAAGCATGATAGTATAGGCTGTTTGCTGAAGGATTGTCAGATCCTTCACTTGATCTGACAATCCTTAAAGTGCGACTTACCCTAAAATAGTAGATAGATTTTGACTCGAATGCTACGCCTTTATGTTAAAGCTATCTTCACGTGTCTGAACGGTCCTTGAACATGCAGCTTAGCGTAGTACATGTCTTTTGAGACAAGCTATGCTTCCATGTTTAATCTCCTAATCTGCACATGTGTGTTCTGTGGTAGTGGCTTGGTTTCAGCATGCGTGTGAGTGATGCTCATTGTTTGCGTGTTTTTTTCGTGAACGTGAATGGGTGTGCGCACTCGCGTGCGTGTGTGTGCCCGTAGGCATTCAATTGACAATTTTGCTCTTCTCGGTTTTGTGATGTTTGCTTTTCGAACGTTCGGTTAGTTTTCAAACTTGAACGCATACATCTGTGACTGTATGTGCCTGTTAGAGCGTGTGTGCTTGACCTTAGCTGAGGAGATTAATCTGACGTTGACCATGGCATGAGTTACAACTACCCGAATCAAGTCATTGCTTCTATCTTTTTGTATGTATGTTTGTGCGTACTTGTTTGCGTGTGTCTGCGTGTGTGAGACATTGAGACGTTGACATTTAACTCAAGTTACTTAATACTTCGAGTTTAACCACTGAGCCACAGAGTTGCCTTAATGCATACTGATTGTTCTTTATACATATCATTCCAAATGCAATGATTTTTGCCCATCCAAGACCTTTGTACGCCTAATTCCTTTGCTAAAAATAGGCTTCCGTTTGGAGACTGTTTTTGAGATGACTGCTTTACCAATAAAAGGACTGCAGCAAAGCTATATAGCTTGAAATCAATAAATTTGAGCAACAATTTATAGTTGCTATTGAACGGTTGCAGATGGCGTTAAGTTATTCTGTCAGTCAGTCCGACTGAAAATTAGAAGTTAGCGCGGCGTTGAGAAATTACCCTGAGATGAATAGATTGAGGGCAACTGCCAAAAAGACAATGCAGGAGTTAAAATTCCTGCAGTTGATGTTCAATGGCGCCGCAGTAACTTCTATCAGTCTGGATCTGGATCGCGATAACTGTTACCAAAGCGTTGCTCAAGATGGACGAGGAGAGGTCATGGCGGGCAATGTTGGTTCTTCAGAAAAAAGGCTGGCAATGAAAAGAGAAGCAAGAGACAGACAATCCGTCTTGAAAAGTGTGAACGTTCATTAAACTTCCACCCGATGGATACAAAAAACTTACTGATCTGTTTTAGTTTCGGTCAATATGGAGAAAATGGAGAAGCATGCACGCTCGTCTATACACGCTCGTCTCCACTCAAAAAGCGACGAGCATGTTTAGTGTCAGGTTCCAATGAATGTCAGACCTTCAACAGTCAGTTACTTCTCGCTTAACTTCTGACAGATGGCTCCATGTGAATGCTGCTCGAATTATGGTAAATTAATTCCTTCTGACTTATTGATCTGGTTTTTTCAGTTTCGGCCACGAAGATAAAGACATGGCAAGAAAAGACTTGAGTGGATCGAATCAATTTCGGACGATGAACTCAATAGCACGAAATTTGTTACCGTGGCGAGCCAGACCGTTTAGGAACCTTTGGCGACAATTCTGGCGTCCTTTGATGTTGGGATAGGAGAAATTGTATAACTTTGCTGCAAAACCTATTTTTACAAGTGCAAGATATGATGCAAATGAGAAACTGGAGTCCTCTTAATAAAATTTTGCCTTTTTGAATTTAAAATCGATAGATAGATGGATGCTAATTAAATGAGAGGGAGACAATGAAATGCAGAAAGAATAAGGGAATAAAGAAAGAACAAAGACATAACGAATAAAACGAGAGAAGAACGGAAGGACCAAATGAAATTTTTGTACCCCAGCACCTTCGGCACACTTTTTTGCTCCTACTTGGGCTTGAACCCATACCTCTCGCTTCGCAGTCAGAAGTCCAATCCCTTGCGCTACCGACTCCTGTTGCTTTTGTCTATTCAGCTGACTTCATAGGCAAATTTTAGGTCATTGGCTTATTCCCCCGCTTGTTTTTGCTGAGCTGCATTTTTAATGATCACCATAAGAGGAGCTCAAGCATAGTGACGTAGTCTGCATGTTTAAGAATCGATAATACATGAAGATAGGAGCGCTGTTAACCATTGCGCTCATGTGCCACTTACATTTAATATATCAGATAAGAGGTAGCTTACCATTTTCAATCCCCACTGGGGAACACTTTGGGGAAATTAAACGGACTCGCGTCGCTCTCAAATGCGAGGCAAAGAATTGCTCTCAAATGCAAGGCATTGTGTTTCGACAAGAAATTTTTTGTCTATAAAAGGGAAGGTATCCTGACACAGGCTCAAACCCTCGTTCCTCAGAGAAGCAGTCCTCCATCTTACCAACTGCACTATGACCAGCCACCACACAATACTTTCTCATTGCTTTTTTTTCCAATAAACGTATTTCAGATGAGAGAATTTGAGATCAAGCAAAAATCAAATAAGTGTGAAAAACTTAGTTGAAAGCTAAGAGTTTTCTAGAATAATGCAGAATCTTTTAATACCAGAACTTCGCTAAAAACACGCTTACAGTAAATACTTCAAACTTCGTTCGGGGGCAATAAAAGACACGTAGTACCCAGGATAGTAAATCCTCCCTCTGGGCGAATATACTCTTAGCCCTCATGGCCTCGTGGTAACTGACTGAGTCTTTTGTCCCACGTTCGGTTCTCACCCATCTACTTAGAGCCTTTTAGGTCATTGACATCTCTGGCTATCTTCACTTAACCGTGCTGTTCAATGCGGTTCTTAAACATGCGCTTCGAGAAGCTCCTTAAACATGCAAAAATTTTATCCCAATTTAGAGCTCACGCGTTTAGTGTACAGGAAGGATTTCAAGACTCAACCCTCATTATGTTTGCAATTCAAATCAGCTTTTTGGTTAATGGGCAGCAATGTTCCGCAATTGAAACTGGCCATAAGTCAAGTAGGTTGTAACCTTTTATAGCTTGTGTTGTAACTTTTTTATGGGTTGTAACTTTTTGTTTGTAAGAACTTTCTACTCGATGTTAACATAGTGCTTAAGCTTTCCGAATTTGTAGTAGGCGTGCTATTTTGCACTGCACCATCACATGGCACGATTCAAAGCAACCAAATCGAGTGATTGCTTTGATTTTTGTAGTTTACCAGCTCAATTGAGACATGGTTTTGCGGTTCACTTTTGGAAGGCAATATTAGTCCAAAAAATAAGGATTAACAACCCCCGTTGATTCCGAGCGAGCGGTCTTTCATTGTTTGCATCGATTTCTTTGCGTTTAAAACCGACAAGTCTCTTAATGACTGTACAATTGTTGTAGATGTATGTATATATGCGTTGTACTCACGGAAGCATCCTACATGGTGGTTGCATTTGTTGGGTTTACAGACAGCTGCAGGGTGTTCGTAGCACTTGAGATTCTCACACACACTCTCGCAACCCTCCAACTCCTTCTCCCCATTCCGACAGTATCCCTCTGAACATAAGGAGTCCGGTTTACACATTGGGTATTTGGGTAGTTTTAAAAAGCAGAATTACGTACCCAGCTCTTTCAATGGTTATAGGGCGTGATCTCCCCTCTTCTAGTATATAAACTTTCCGAGAACATCAAGCTAACCTCACAATTTTGAAATTAAAGAATTTGCGTCATATATTTCAGAGTTCGCAAAAAACTTCAAAAAATTTCAGAGTTCGCAGCAACATCCATGTTCTACCGACCTTTCAACTTGCACTGGTAGTAGACTTCTAGAAACTTGACTCCCATTGGACAGTAGTACTCCAGCTCCAAGAAGTCCCTGGATGCCTCAATCACACAGCTCTGCTTACCTTCACATACATATCGTGCCTGAGAAAGAACACTTGATTTGAATTTGAATAACTAAATGCAAAAATTAAAACCTTAAAACGTTAGTAGTAGCATCTGTAAATTGAATTGCACTAGCGGAGTGCTTGAGCAACTCAAATGACAAATTATGAACATTTTATATCGACAATTTTTTCTAAAGCAATGTTACTTCTACAATTTGCTAACAATTGCCTCAGGTGAAATAAGATATGAAATAGCGAGGTAAATTCATTGTGTTATATGTAAATTGTAATGGCTACTCCAGTTAATCCAGAAACTAATCGTGTAAATTATGGCTAAAAATTATTTCATTCGTGATCCCCCTTAGGCGCTGACTTCATTGTTCATCTACGACCTGAGTTCATTGTTCTCATATTTGTATATGCTGGAAGGTTATAGGTTATTAAAATTAAGTTTGAGCCGTTGCCTAAGATTGTCATGTCAGTTCATTCGAAAGTTGGTCAAAGCAAAGGTATTAGATCGAATGAGTACAAAAGGAAAACAAGAAAATTAGGAAAACATGAATCGTTTTCAAATATAGCAAATAAACTAAAAACGAGTTAAAATTTCCAGCACTCTTGACGCCCCAAATTCGATCGCAAAATGTTTTTGATCTTAAAACGTGTAGGTTCTGTGCGGCGCTCAGCACCGCGCTGCTTGAGCAAATCAAATCACCGATTGAAAAATTTGCTGACCCTGACCTCTTAGAAGTTTGTCAAGTTTTGAAAAAGACGCCCACCTGGCCAAGTTGCTGTTGTTATTTATTGTGCACAGAAAATTGTCGTGTAAAGTGACATGAATGAAATGCTTAATATCAAAGTTGTCTTAATTCTTTCAAATCATGCCAGTCCTTGATATCTTCAAGATTATTACAAGAGCTGATAATCTTAAGAGCTTTAAGGATAAAAGTTTCTGAATTACTGGAGTAACCATTGCAATTAGCATATACCACTATGAATTTTCGAATCTTTTACTTGATAAAATGTTATAAAACTCAATTGTTGATAACAAAATCAGTTTGTGTTACTGCACAGCAGTTCATCCCGCCAACAATTCAATTATAGTCTGTCCCATAAAGTTGAAATAATCGAACGTTCGAAAAGCTCCAAAAACGTGCAATTGAGCTTACATGTAGTCATTTGAATGTCAACGTGTTTTCCATTAAGATTTCGTTTATCAATTTTTTCTACATGTTTTAAAATTGAACTTTGAACTCTAACCTGTGGCTTTTGAAACGTTCGCTTAGTTCAACTTTATGGGACGCGCTATATGTCGCCAACATGCAGCTGCTGATAGCAACACAATCAGGTGTCTTTTTCAGCCAACAAACACCCACAATCGGGTTGTCAGTCTTTGGGTTGCACTATTGACTACCATTATGCATGTGAAAATCAATCACGGATGTCAAATTTGAGTCACATAATCATAAAAGCTAAGTTTGGTTTCTACTACTTACTTTTCGCCCAGTGTGAAAGAAGTCTCCGCATGGTGCCAGATGGAGCTGTTCCTCCACACTGCATGCAGCCACTCTGTCTATGCCATAGAAGGCAGACATTATATGGATACTATGTCCATGGTGACACTGGATCTTCAGATCAAACCCCTCACACGCAAAGCGCACCTGGATACGGTCTAAAGCACAAATGTTTGTATTGTGATCTATTCTGAGGGTGTAATAATTATATAACCAATAAGGTTGGGGAGAGGTGATAGATCTGAAACTAGGTCGACTCGGAATGGCCCACCCCCTCCAGGTTTTCGGAAGCATGATTTTTGACCGCGCACTGGTTACTCTACTACCACTTCTATGTACCGTACTCGGGGTAATATTACCATTAGTATTTGACTGATTAGTATTATTATTATCATTATTATTATTATCATCAGTTATCATTATCATTATCAACCACGGTAGCAATCACCTCAGCCTCGCTGTAGAGAAGCAGCATTTTTGTCGATTGCTGATCCCTACCTGTAAATTTTTTATATACGGTGGTCCCCGTGACAACTTTAAAAATTGTTTTCGACTGGATATAATTACAAAATCACATCATTTTTCAAGCATTTCAAGTATCATTCGAGCTTTAAGCATTTTTCAAGCATCGTTGACAGTTCTTTATTTGAAACAGCTCGCTCTCCTCCCCCCGTTAATATTTTTCCCTAATTAACAACTAAGCAACACTCTTTAAAAGTATACGCCAGGGAAATCACTAAGGTCATGGACCCCCATCAAGATTTCTAACCAAATCTACTTAGAGGGAAAAATCTACTTATTAGAGGGAAAAATCTACTAATTAGAGGGAAAAATCTACTAATTAGAGGGAAAAATCTAATTAGAGGGAAAAATCTACTTATTAGAGGGAAAAATCTACTTATTAGAGGGATAAATCTACTTATTAGAGGGAAAAATCTACTTATTAGAGGGATAAATCTACTTATTAGAGGGAAAAATCTACTTATTAGAGGGAAAAATCTACTTATTAGAGGGAAAAATCTACTTATTAGAGGGATAAATCTACTTATTAGAGGGATAGATCATGGCCATCTGAAAATTATGTTTAGAGGTTTTCAAGCGTTTGACGGGTTTTCTACCCCTCTAATAAGTTCATTTTTAACGTTGGTTAGAAATCAGATAGCCATAATCCGCCGACCATGGGGAAGATAATGCAGTTCCCACTGCACTGTCTGTCTTATTCAACAGAAATTTGCGGTCCAAATATTTCTCCAATCCTCACCTCGATCAGTTTTGATTGGATCATGCAAATACACTTTCTGATCATTCTTCGCTCGTTCCGAATCGGCTGGATCTTCATGGTCATTCTCGGATCCCGGTCGACTTGTCTCTCGTATTTGCCCGTCACCTTTATTGGGCAAACTTGCCCAAATTATAAATAAAACTATCCAATGAGCGCAGCCTCTCATGTTTGAATGTCCTGTTTGAACGAAATCTCCTTAAATTCTACGATATTTTGCGATATTTTAGTAGCTCCTGTTGTAAATACCGTTGGTTCACAGGAAACAAAGTTCGAATTCCAAGATCTTTGGTATCGATAATTTATCACAACTTTTGCAAGGTCTTACTTTGTTAACGCCTGATGTCTTAGTTTTGTTAGCAATTTTGTCAAAAAAGTGAACAACTCGAGCAAAAAACCATAATTATCATTGTTTCGAGGCACACTATTCCACAATTGAGCGTTTTCAAAAATGACCTTGATTAATTGACCTTTTTGAACTTTTTGTTCATTTTTACTGCAGGTCTATAGACGTTCCAACATTACATACACGTTACTGATTTGAGCCATCTTAACTTCAAAAGAGCAACGATTTTGAATCTTTGTCTGGCGTTCAGAAACTGAGTTCGGGTTTCACGAATTCAAACCAAGCAGGCTTTCAGTGTTGGATGCGTAGGTGTGGGAGGGTGTGTGAACAAACATGGGGAGGGGCGAAGACTTGAGTCATTATGAGGAACCCAACTACGACGGTGTGAGCAAGTTAGAAACTTAAGAGAACCCACTCAACTATTTCACCCCCATCCCCCCTCCCTGATGTTCAATTGTTTCTGGTGCTCATACCAGGGGGGTCTAGGAAAAAACCCCACTGAACTTTAGGTAGGAAATAAACCCCCCACGGAAATAAACCCCATTGTAAAATTTAATTTTGGTCGTGATAGTTTATTCGGTATAGTGATAGTTTCATATCAAGTCCCACGGGCCGATAAGGCAAGGCCATGGCCCGCGAGGCATGGACAAACGCGCTAAATGCGCAGCTCTTTAATAGTAAAGTGGGGGTATATTTGCGTGCGGGTTTATTTCTGTGGTGTTTTTTTTCGTGGGGGGTGTATCTAAAATGAAGTGGGTTTTTTGAATTTTTTTCGCAACCGACCAGGGGGTGCTACAATAAAAACATGATCTGTTATAGAAAAATACTCTCAATTAAAACAAATATGAGCAAATACCCACCACCCCAAGGACATTTGCCTAAATTTTCCAACATTTAAGAAACTTTATGTCGCAATTTTTAACGACCAATTTAGGATGTTTAGGGCAAAAAGCTCAAACGTGTAAAATTTTAGCACCTCAAAACGATATAAAAAATTTGTTGAGCCCAAAAATTATTGATTGCTACTGAGATTTAAACTTATCGGCTATCTTTACTTGTCTATAAATGCAATCAAACTTACTTGCAATCAAATTGGATCAGATTTAACTCTTAGTAGATCTGTAAAACAAGATTAAAATGATTTTTTGTTAGACATAATTTAAAGGCGTATAACTATAGGTTGACAAAAATGTGTAAACATCTTAGCAATTCATTTTTTGAAGCCTCCTAAGTAATTTTTCTATTTCATCAAAAATGAATACTTTCCTAAAATTCATCGGGTATATGGCAAGCTATCGTAAACACGCGCCAGATCAATGATGATATTTTTCCAAATTAAAGTCACTTAAATTTCACCTTGGGAGTTCACCTCGGGAGTGATGACCAGTTTCTGTGCAGTTTCTATAGTTACATAGATAGAATTTGAAATGCTTTCAATATTTGTGGTACGGAAAATGGGAAATTACAAAAACCTTGAAGCAAATTGCAAATTAGTGGATTGAGTTCTTAAGTCAAACAGTTACAACAGTTTTGAACACTAAGAATATTAGACAAGACTTTCACATTTTTGTTGCGATTTTCTGTTGCTCACACAAAAAATGAAATTGGTAGCTGATTAGAGTGAAAATGCAAAGAAGCATGAAAATAGTGGGCCTTGAGAACTGGTGTTTAACACAATGTGCGCAAAAGTTGTATAACACAATGTGCGCTTTTTAGATTGTTCCTTTTGTCAATTGGAAGATCTTGCTAAGAAAAAGTATGCTTGCAATGTAAATTTTTTAATACTCTTTTTGAGAAGTAGGCTTTGTCTTTTTTATACATGATTGCAGAAGTTGATCTGAAAGGGTACCACAAACAATACTTTTAAAGAAAGATTTGGAGCTTCATTCAAAAAAATTTTTTTGATGATTTTAGAGTAGTAGATTTTGACGGCTCTCAATAGAGTTGGTTAATATTTCTAAATAAAGTCATATTTTTTTATTTAGTCTGCTTAAGGGTGCTAGGAAGTTGAGGCGGAAGGAAAATTAGCCGAATGGAATATAAGCCGAAAAGGAGATTTTAACCAATCAGATTGCAGAACTGTTGTGATATTTTGGTCGGTTGTGATAGATTCATATCAAGTCCCATAGGCCCATGAGGCATGGCCGTGGCACGCGAGGCATGGCCAAATGCGTTATTTTCATGTGTAAGCGAGTTAGATAATTGCGCATCCCACTTATGTTTGCTTATAGCAATTATCTCATGCAATCATTTCCGCTACTATTCCACGTTTTGACTTTTTCGGCTAATTTTCAGGTCGGCTATTTTTCCCTGCTAAAGAGTGGTAAATAATGGCAAATATATGGTAAGCTCTAAACAAATCCTTTATTGTGAGCCCTTAATTTGTACTGCGCCCGTATTCTGGTGAAGGGTTATTATTGATAAAACAATGTGACTTTGATTTCAAATAATTTCATAGAAGCTCATATTCTTTCGACTGCTTTAAAAAATTGGAGAGGTCATATCTCAACTCTGGTGATAACGTTCCAGTAGCGGAAATGGACCCTTTCTTTTTCTTTCGTTTGTTTCTGTTGTAAAAAAATAATAATGGTTTGCAGTACTTGGGTTTTGTGGATCATCATTTTAAATCTACGTCACTAGGCGGTTTATTTGTAGCCGTTGTCCGAGCTATCTTTTTCATCAAAATTTTGACAGATGAAATACGTTTAATTTTGTTTTTATCAAGAGTCTTAAGCTGGTCCCGAGCTCAAGCAAACCTCACCAGATTACAATTAAACTGAGCAATAAAAATACTATTGAATAAAAAAATGCTTTTGGAAAGATATAAACCTGGGAATCGTCTAAACCTGGGAGCGAAGTTAAAACAAAGTGTTGTCTTTCGTGCTACTGCTATCCTCATTATCTCCCGCAGCATAAGTGAAAAGAATCCCTGAGCTTTCGGGTCCATGTAACTGCACTTTTTGTTCTACTGGAGAGAAATTACAATTACAGTCCAACAGAGACATCTAACTTCGGTCCAGCAGAGACTAAAAAAGTACTGCCAAATGGATTCGAAAGGTCATCTATTGGATGGTTTTTTACTGCTGCCACGCGAGACACCGAGGACATCAATAACAGGAAAAACCAACACTCTGTTCAGTCCCGCAAAAGAGAAAATGGTCTGTTGTGGAAAAATACTCTCAATTTAAACAAATATATGCAAATACCCACCACCCCAAGGACATTTGCCTAAATTTTAAAACATTTAGGAAACTTTATGTCGCAATTTTTAACGACCAATTTAGGATATTTAGGGCAGAAAGCTCAAACGGGTGAAATTTTAGCACCTCAAAACGATATAAAAAAATTTGTTGAGCCCAAAAATTATTGGTTGCTACTGAGATTTAAACTTATCGGCTATCTTTAGTTGCCTATAATTGCAATCAAACTCGATTGCAATCAAATTGGATCAGATTTAACTCTTAGTGGATCTGCAAAACAAGATAAAAATGATTTTTTGTTAGACAAAATTTAAAGGCGTATAACTATAGGTTGACAAAAATGTGTTAACATCTTAGCAATTCATTTTTTGAAGCCTCCTAAGTAAATTTTCTATTTCATCAAAGATGAATACTTTACTAAAAAATTATCGGGTATGTGGCAAGCTATCGTAAAAAAGCGCCAGATCAATGATGATATTTTTCCAAAGTAAAGTCATTTAAATTTCACCTTGGGAGTTCACCTCAGGAGCGATGACCAGTTTCTGTGCAGTTTTTAAAGTTACACAGATAGAATTTGAAATGCTTTCAATTTTTGTTGTACGGAAAATGTGAAATTACAAAAATCTTGAAGCAAATTGCAAAATTTTGAACACTAAGAACATTAGACAAGATATTCACATTTTTGTTGCGATTTTCTGTTGCTCACACGAAAAATGAAATTGGTAGCTGATTAGAGTGCAAATGTAAAAAAGCATGAAAATAGTGGGCCTTGTGAACTGGTGTTTTCTTTCTTGATCACTACTAGCCTTTGATATGACTTCAGAAAACGAAACAATTTGGAAAGTATTTTGATATCAAAAAAAACAGGCCATCACAATGAAAGATTTCGAGCATTTTAGTTTCGCGGCCTCGAAATAGAAAAAAGTAAGCTCTGAATTTATTTTTTTTATCCAAATGTTTGTGTAGAGATTTGAGAACCTTTTGACTGTCTTCAGTTTTAGAATTGAAAAGTCTCAATATTAACTGAGGGCTATGAAAAACAAAGTAGCCATTTGCGCACTTTATTTGACTATTGAACAAGCTCCAAGTGTTCCAAGAGACATTATAATGCAAAATGTTTGAGGATTTTGAAACTGAAAGAACAAAAAAAAATTAATGCAGATTAGGTCGTCGCCTTCTTAAACTTGCTTTGATAGTTTACTTCAGTAGTTCAATGAGCGTTTTAACAGAAGTTTTTCTAAAAAGTCTGACAAGATAGTATTATTGAAGATGATGACTTTGTGTCCGAAATAAAAGTTCATAATTTATTTTGAAAAATTTGACATTTTTCGGCTCTTTCGCCTCATAACAATTTCTAAAACTTATATTTTAATTCCCCATATAAATTGGGTCACCAAACCAGACTTTAAAAACATCAGGACTTCATTTTTTTGTAATAGTTTATACAGCTTGTTTTCGACTTAAATTTATTGTTTTTCAAGTTGACGATTGGAAATCTATATGCCGCGAACAATTTGATTATCCAGCACTTACATTCTGACAGCTTCAGAGGCAATACAACGTTTTCGTCTGCTGAATGTACAGTACTATCAACCATCACTTTTTTTAGTATAAAAGAATTAAATGATGAGTATGGAAAATTTTAATCAATTTCAAAGCAATTTAGTCGCAAAATATTTTCAACCCATCGTTTGATAAGATCAAGGTGCAAAGTTTTCAAAAGTCATAAAGACAACAACTCATACAATCATACAAAGATGTTTTGTACTTTTTTTTAAAGCTATTTTGTAGTAAACAAAACAAGCCAAACATTGAAAGGTCTTTTCTTAAATCGATTTTTAGATCTACTTAACAGCCGACTTTCAAAAGTTTTTTTGATCGCTTTTCTCTTTTTTGGTGGATATTTATCTGTTTTCCAAACGTCAGAAAAGCAGCTATTGATAAAAAATAGGAGTCAATTTGCCCTTATTGAAATCTGGGGAAAATTGGCCTAAATCTATTTCACCCCCATCCCCGCCTCCCTGATGTTCAATTGTTTCTGGTGCTCATACCAGGGGGTCTAGGAAAAAACCCAACTGAATTTTAGGTAGGAAGCCAACCCGCACGGAAATAAACCCCCTTTTTAAAATTTAATTTGGTCGTGATAATTTGTTCGGTTGTAATAGTTTATTAGCAAGTACCACGGGCAGATAAGGCAAGGCCATGGCCCGCGAGGCATGGCCAAACGCGCTGAAAGCGCAGCTCTTTAATAGTAAAGTGGGGGTATACTTCAGTGGTTTTTCGTGAGGTTTTATTTCAAATGAAGTGGGTTTTTTCGTGGGGTGCCCTAACCGACCAGGGGGTGCTTCAATAAGAAAATGGTCTGTTGTGGAAAAATACTCTCAATTTAAACAAATATATGCAAATACCCACCACCCCAAGGACATTTGCCTAAATTTTAAAACATTTAGGAAACTTTATGTCGCAATTTTTAACGACCAATTTAGGATATTTAGGGCAGAAAGCTCAAACGGGTGAAATTTTAGCACCTCAAAACGATATAAAAAAATTTGTTGAGCCCAAAAATTATTGGTTGCTACTGAGATTTAAACTTATCGGCTATCTTTAGTTGCCTATAATTGCAATCAAACTCGATTGCAATCAAATTGGATCAGATTTAACTCTTAGTGGATCTGCAAAACAAGATAAAAATGATTTTTTGTTAGACAAAATTTAAAGGCGTATAACTATAGGTTGACAAAAATGTGTTAACATCTTAGCAATTCATTTTTTGAAGCCTCCTAAGTAAATTTTCTATTTCATCAAAGATGAATACTTTACTAAAAATTATCGGGTATGTGGCAAGCTATCGTAAAAAAGCGCCAGATCAATGATGATATTTTTCCAAAGTAAAGTCATTTAAATTTCACCTTGGGAGTTCACCTCAGGAGCGATGACCAGTTTCTGTGCAGTTTTTAAAGTTACATAGATAGAATTTGAAATGCTTTCAATTTTTGTTGTACGGAAAATGTGAAATTACAAAAATCTTGAAGCAAATTGCAAAATTTTGAACACTAAGAACATTAGACAAGATATTCACATTTTTGTTGCGATTTTCTGTTGCTCACACGAAAAATGAAATTGGTAGCTGATTAGAGTGCAAATGTAAAAAAGCATGAAAATAGTGGGCCTTGTGAACTGGTGTTTTCTTTCTTGATCACTACTAGCCTTTGATATGACTTCAGAAAACGAAACAATTTGGAAAGCATTTTGATATAAAAAAAAACAGGCCATCACAATGAAAGATTTCGAGCATTTTAGTTTCGCGGCCTCGAAATAGAAAAAAGTAAGCTCTGAATTTATTTTTTTTATCCAAATGTTTGTGTAGAGATTTGAGAACCTTTTGACTGTCTTCAGTTTTAGAATTGAAAAGTCTCAATATTAACTGAGGGCTATGAAAAACAAAGTAGCCATTTGCGCACTTTATTTGACTATTGAACAAGCTCCAAGTGTTCCAAGAGACATTATAATGCAAAATGTTTGAGGATTTTGAAACTGAAAGAACAAAAAAAAATTAATGCAGATTAGGTCGTCGCCTTCTTAAACTTGCTTTGATAGTTTACTTCAGTAGTTCAATGAGCGTTTTAACAGAAGTTTTTCTAAAAAGTCTGACAAGATAGTATTATTGAAGATGATGACTTTGTGTCCGAAAAAAAGTTCACAAATTATTTTGAAAAATTCGACATTTTTCGGCTCTTTCGCCTCATAACAATTTCTAAAACTTATATTTTAATTCTCCATATAAATTGGGTCACCAAACCAGACTTTAAAAACAACAGGACTTCATTTTTTGTAATAGTTTATACAGCTTGTTTTTGACTAAAATCTATTGTTTTACAAGTTGACGACTGGAAATCTATTTGCCGCGAACAATATGATTATCCAGCACTGTTACATTCTGATAACTTCAGAGGCAATACAACGTTTTCGTCTGCTGAATGCACAGTACTTTCAACCAACACTTTTTTAGTATAAAAGAATTAAATGATGAGTATGGAAAATACAAATCAATTTCAAAGCAATTTAGTGGCAAAATATTTTCAACCCATCGTTTGATAAGATCAACAAGGTGAAAATTTTTCAAAAGTCATAAAGAAACAGCTCATACAAAGTTGTTTTGCACTTTTTTTAAAGCTATTTTGTAGTTAACAAAACAAGCCAAATATTGAAAGGTCTTAAATCGATTTTTAGATCTACTTAACAACCAACTTTCAAGTTTTTTTGATCGCTCTTCTCTTTTTTGGTGGATATTTATCTGTTTTCCAAATTTCAGAAAAGCAGCTATTGATTAAAATAGGAGTCAATTTGCCCTTATTGAAATCTGGGGAAAATTGACCTGAAAAGCCTTAGTTGATTAGGAAGCAGATATCATTTATTTACATCGACGGCCTAATATTGTGTTCTGGTTGATGAAATTGGCGTCATTCTTTTTTTGCTGCTGAGGAAACTCGCTACTGACAGAAAAAGGTTAATTTAAGGATTTCTTTTTTTTTCAATTTATAATGATTAACTATATAATCATTTGTAACCTTCTTTCGTGTGGCACTTTACACATTACTTATGTAAATCAATCTCTATTAGTTCAGTTTGTAAAAGTGCATGTTTTTTTCAGAAACTCGAACAAAAGTTGTATAACACAATGAGCGCTTTTTAGATTGTTCCTTTTGTCAATTGGAAAATCTTGATAAGAAAAAGTATGCTTGCAATGTAAATTTTTATATACTCTTTTTGAGAACTAGGCTTTGTCTTTTTTATACATGATTATACGGAAAATGGGAAATTAAAAAAATCTTGAAGCAAATTGCAAAATTTTGAACACTAAGAACATTAGACAAGATATTCACATTTTTGTTGCGATTTTCTGTTGCTCACACAAAAAATGAAATTGGTAGCTGATTAGAGTGAAAATGCAAAGAAGCATGAAAATAGTGGGCCTTGAGAACTGGTGTTTAACACAATGTGCGCAAAAGTTGTATAACACAATGTGCGCTTTTTAGATTGTTCCTTTTGTCAATTGGAAGATCTTGCTAAGAAAAAGTATGCTTGCAATGTAAATTTTTTAATACTCTTTTTGAGAAGTAGGCTTTGTCTTTTTTATACATGATTGCAGAAGTTGATCTGAAAGGGTACCACAAACAATACTTTTAAAGAAAGATTTGGAGCTTCATTCAAAAAAATTTTTTTGATGATTTTAGAGTAGTAGATTTTGACGGCTCTCAATAGAGTTGGTTAATATTTCTAAATAAAGTCATATTTTTTTATTTAGTCTGCTTAAGGGTGCTAGGAAGTTGAGGCGGAAGGAAAATTAGCCGAATGGAATATAAGCCGAAAAGGAGATTTTAACCAATCAGATTGCAGAACTGTTGTGATATTTTGGTCGGTTGTGATAGATTCATATCAAGTCCCATAGGCCCATGAGGCATGGCCGTGGCACGCGAGGCATGGCCAAATGCGTTATTTTCATGTGTAAGCGAGTTAGATAATTGCGCATCCCACTTATGTTTGCTTATAGCAATTATCTCATGCAATCATTTCCGCTACTATTCCACGTTTTGACTTTTTCGGCTAATTTTCAGGTCGGCTATTTTTCCCTGCTAAAGAGTGGTAAATAATGGCAAATATATGGTAAGCTCTAAACAAATCCTTTATTGTGAGCCCTTAATTTGTACTGCGCCCGTATTCTGGTGAAGGGTTATTATTGATAAAACAATGTGACTTTGATTTCAAATAATTTCATAGAAGCTCATATTCTTTCGACTGCTTTAAAAAATTGGAGAGGTCATATCTCAACTCTGGTGATAACGTTCCAGTAGCGGAAATGGACCCTTTCTTTTTCTTTCGTTTGTTTCTGTTGTAAAAAAATAATAATGGTTTGCAGTACTTGGGTTTTGTGGATCATCATTTTAAATCTACGTCACTAGGCGGTTTATTTGTAGCCGTTGTCCGAGCTATCTTTTTCATCAAAATTTTGACAGATGAAATACGTTTAATTTTGTTTTTATCAAGAGTCTTAAGCTGGTCCCGAGCTCAAGCAAACCTCACCAGATTACAATTAAACTGAGCAATAAAAATACTATTGAATAAAAAAATGCTTTTGGAAAGATATAAACCTGGGAATCGTCTAAACCTGGGAGCGAAGTTAAAACAAAGTGTTGTCTTTCGTGCTACTGCTATCCTCATTATCTCCCGCAGCATAAGTGAAAAGAATCCCTGAGCTTTCGGGTCCATGTAACTGCACTTTTTGTTCTACTGGAGAGAAATTACAATTACAGTCCAACAGAGACATCTAACTTCGGTCCAGCAGAGACTAAAAAAGTACTGCCAAATGGATTCGAAAGGTCATCTATTGGATGGTTTTTTACTGCTGCCACGCGAGACACCGAGGACATCAATAACAGGAAAAACCAACACTCTGTTCAGTCCCGCAAAAGCGTTGACTTGGTCAAATGCGAAGTCTCGTCTCAGAGGTAGTCAAGGCTCTCGGTATTATTAAATGAAAAAGCAGAATTGTATTGGGGAGTTCAATTTAATGAAAAGTTGGCGGTTTCGCTGACTAAGAATTTTTGGCGGAACAATACAAGAGTGTCATCAGAGACCCTGACACAAGAAAACAACTGAATACAAAAAAAAGACATTCAGAGAGATGAAATGAAAATTGGTTAGTTTTTTCTCGCTAAATTTGCAGGAGAAGGTGAAAAAAGTCAGTAGACCCAAAGAAAACAGTTGAGTTAAAAAAGATAATAGACCTTAAATACTTTCCGGGCTGTTTAAAGAGCAGTTATCATGTTAACACTCCCGTCATGGTGAATCTTCGAGATTGTAATAAATTTAAATTCATTTTCCACATCAAATTATTTTTTTCATCTGTGTTCTTGAAACTAGGATTTCAAAACATGAGCAAATTTCTTTTCTGTCTAACGGTAATTGCCCTATTTTGTTTAATTTTGTGTCCTTTTGTTCAACTTATACATATGTTACTGAGAGCTACATCATTCTAGCCAGGTTTACGTTGTAGATCTTCAGTTACCATTCGTCAAGATTATAGCATGCAAAAATTGAATTTAGTCGTGAGGCGATTAAAAACACAATCTTTGATGTTTTTAAATATCAGAGCAACAAAATCGATATCAGTTTTGAGAATTTTTTAAAGAATTTACAATAAATTAATAATATTTTAATCAAACTTTACAGAGAGTAGAAAATTTTGTTAGGGAGCAAAAATTGCTCCAAGGAGTTGTGTTCGACAACTATTTACAAATTAAAGATTTTTGTTCAAATATTTTCTTCCATGGTCGTTGTACGGTAGTGTCAGAAAAAAATTCCAAAAATTAGGATAATTCATCGAGAGAAGTTCAAAAAAAAAGTATGGCGTCAGCTTCGTTGAACTGAGAAAGAAGCTCTGGTACACCTTGCCCCGTCAAGCAAGATCATTGTTACTTTTAAAACTTGAAAAAACTTGTCAAGATCGTGGTACGCAAAAATACTACGGAATACTCGGTTAAGATTTTATTAAAACAAGGAGGCTCGTTCGCACATGATGTTCCGACCCGAGCTCATCTACATTTTTGACTTAATTGTCAACCAAATGAAGAGATATCAAAAATAGATGCTTGAGTTTAAGAATAATTGGTACAAAACCTAATTACTAATTGAATTACATAATGCCATGCGTCATTAGAGCATTCACAAGATCTGGCATCAAAAAGACAAGAAAAAAACAAACATTAAAGTAAGCAAAAACAAAAATTTCACGGCAAAAACTCAATCTAAAATAAAAAGCACCTAGTAACAACGTCAAAATGCAATCAGATAGAACCTTAACTACACAAATTTACTTTTTCCTAACTATACAGCAGATGGATGGTGATGAGATTCCGTTACCCTTAATGAGTTTAGGTAACAATTCGACAAAGAGAAGAAAAAATCAGGTTGAAATCAAATAACAATGAACCTTTTTTAAACCCAATGATTTCAAAATCCAAAAATATTTAGGTTCTAATGAAGTAAATCTCGAAAAATTTACTTACTATAAAGGCATTATGAAGACAATGGGACCTATCTTTGGTTAGACTACGCCATCGGAACGGACTAAAGACGCTAAAAATCTCAAAAAATTGCAAACAGTTTGCAAAAACAAAAATTGTTGAAGCCATTAAAACCATTAGCGATTATCTGAACGTTGTATTTTTATTTCAGTTTGTATTATGCTAATTCAGCTAAAATTATACAGAAGGAATGAAAAAGTTCATTTGCACTTCATTTTAAAATCATTGGGATCTGTTATTACCTGAATGTGCTAAAAGAAGAAAAAAAGAAACAAAAATACACCATTCGGAAAATTTTTATGAAAACGCATCTTGTCCACCAAACAAAACATCATAAAAACAGCAGACATGTTAATCTTTGAAATTCAAGGAATTGGATAGGACCTCTCAATGACGAGAATAAGTTACAAGTTGACGAAAAGAACAACAAAAATTGAAAAGTTTGAAAAATCTTGAAAATGTACAATGTCACAAATTTTAAGACTATTCGCTATAAACTGACTGCTTCAGGTATTATCATTCAATTTATCGGAAATTACAAGTTTAAGACACTGGTCTGCGTCTTACGGCTACCTAAGGAATAAAAAAGGCAAAAACAGCAAGTTCAAAAAAAATTAAGCGAGAAAAGTGTCAAAGCCATTAGAGAATGCATTTTTAAGTAAAAAAAAATATTTTCAATTAATTTTATAACAGCAGTGGGATTGTTTTTATGGTTAAAAAATGACTTGAAAAACAACAAATTTAAACAAATATATTAAAACCACGAAGTTTTTTAGAAAATCGCTAATATAAAAGCCATTAAATTCAATAGTTTTCATCTTGGATTTAAAGAAACACGCCAAGTTCTGCCTTGATGAGAAGGCTAAGATGTTTTTTTCATGGGTTATCGACAACTCATCACAATAAGTCGTATGGCAATGAGAAATACATTAAGACTAGTAAATTTTTGAGAAAACCCATGGTATCAACTTTGTAAAATTGAATAGCTTTCAACGGAAGCCATTAAATACGCTAAATTAAGCCTATATGTGACGACAAGGATGTTTGTCGCTCAACAAGGACAGGCAAAATCCAAAAATTCTGCAGAAAAGTGCAAGAAGAAAGTATAGAAGCCAATTAAACCATAAGCTTTGCTCCGATACTTTATCTACAATCCATTAAACTTCTTTGTTTTTGCCAAAAACAATGAGAGCCATCAATATTAGGATAGTACCGGATAAGATTTCAAAAAGAATCTAAAATACGATATGTCAAAAAAAATTTTAAAAACTTTTCAAATCTTGTAACATATAACCAATAGTCAGAAGATAAAACCGCCAAATGGATAAATTTTTGTTGAAGCAGAAAGTAAAGTGGTTCTGCTATTACTGACACTGACTTACAGTTCACGAAAAGAAGCCTAAGGTTAATTTATGTCCAAAAAAGTTTTAAAATAAATATTTTAAAAGTCTTAGCAGCTTTTAATTTCAATAGCTTTCAACGGAAGTCAATAAATACGCTCGGGTGTACCAAAGATGTTTGTAATGCATAGGTGATCAATAAGACATCACAATAAGTCTTACGAATACGAAAATGACAACAAATACAAGCAAAGAGCAAAAATTCTGCAGAAAACTGCGAGAAGATTATGTTGAAGCCAGTTAAAACATAAGTTTTTTCTCTGAAAACTTTATCGATATTCCATTGAACGTCCTTGCTGAAACATTGGGAGCCATCAATAATAGGATAACGTGATAAGATTTCAAAAGGAACCAATAATACGAATTGTGCAAAAGTTGAAAAAAAATGAAATCCTGTGGCATTGAAGTCATATAACCAATAGTTACAAGATAAGATCGCTAACGACATTAATATTGGTTGCAGTAGGAAGGAAGGGGGTCCTGCGATTACTGAAATTGACTTACAGTTCAAAAAACAAAATTATGATTAGTTAATATTAAAAAAATTTTGAAAATTTATCTTGAAAGTCTTAACAGCCATTAGCTGTCCTCCCAAAGCACTAGATAGGTTCACTTAATGCTCATAACGACACCTATTGCACTTATAGTCAACGAGTTATTCCATAGGATTCCAAATTTAGTAAAACCTCAAAAAGAAAATCAAAATTTCATATAAAATTACGAAAACTGAGATACGAATCCAAAAAAAACATGAGCGATACCTTGGCATTGTTCATTGGGCTTCATTTGATTGTAAATGAGGTTTGTCATTAACGGAACCTCGATGTGAAAAGTGACTAGTCTCTAAGTGACTTGAAAAAAAAACAAAAAAAACATGCAAAATTGTCGAAAAAATGAGCTCTCAAATAGAATCCGATTATTTTATAGTAAACTTCCCTATGAGACCAGAAATAGTCTTTTTTATTGCCTTCCGTCTATTAGGAACAGAAAATAGATTTTTTTTGTGTTGTGAAATGTAATTTTGATTTAAAACTTTTATAGAAAAAAAAGTTAATTCAACAAAATTAAGGTAAAAGTGAACCGAAAATCCGTGTTTACATGAAAATTTAAACCTCGATAACTCCTCGAAAAAAAATGAAATTAAAAAAAAATCTTTTTTATTTCGAATTCTACGCTGGATGAGCTTTTTAATGATACCACTCACATTTCTCTACGATGAATATATCGATCGTCTCAAAATTGTCTCAACAAAAAAAAACAATCATAACAAGACATGTCAAAAAACTTGCAACTTGCTATAAGATCTTAAATATTCACAGGTTAAATCTTAAATCTTTGAAAGAGGTCATAAAAAAAGTTGAACCAATTTATTTTACAGTTATAAATGGGGCAATGTGGATCAATCAACAATTTTTGTATCAGAAGGTGGTATAAACAGACAAACGAAAGTTGAAAAAGAGGACACTTCGTCTGTTTTTAACCCACTGATTGGAAGCAAACGCTAGCTTTTAACCAGGATTGTGCAAGTGTTTATATTTTTTTTAATGTTCTCTTGAAAGAGCAAATTCATCAGCTCGATTTTTCAACCATTTTCTTGATTTAAAGAAAATCAGGGTCGTTGAGCTTTTTTGAATTGATGTGGTTGGCGACCATGGTTTAGTAGTTCAAGCAATGAAAATTTCTTCCTCCTCGCTTTCAATCTCGGTAACATATTCTACATGGCAATCAAACGAAGTGCAGACAATATAGTCTAATTAGAAGTTTCTAGACAAAGAATTTCAATGCATGACATCAACAATGCCAAAACTTTGGTTCAAATGAGTGATGTAATAACTTCGTTACGATCAATAATAACTGACACTGTTCGCTTATTATGAAACGTCAATAACTAGAGAATAATTTTGCAACATCATTATTGTTTGCGATTTATTGTTAATAGAAATAATATCTCGTGATTCTGCTTGAATAATACCTCTTTACACATCATTATTTCATGGTAATTCATACACAAGAACCGAAGTAAGTTAGCATGTTTTTGATTTGTTTCACAATTTTTAATCTTATCAAAAGCCCGGCCTTTTTTTAGATTGGGACTCAATTAATGAAACTAAAATTGGCCACTGCAAACTTAATTGTTGTTTTAGTTACCCAAATAGTTTCAAAAATGGTAAAAATGGTTTTTTTATTTTTTAGCACTTCGATGGAACTGAACTTGGACGACCTCAGACGCCGATTGATTCGCAAGATCGATGTAGAGGTCAAAGAGACACTCGAGTCTTTCTCAGGAGGCGATGACTTTCTCTTACATCCGGGAGGTCGCATTCAGGGCAAGGGAGGATCTGTGAATGATTTGAGATCACAGCAGGGATCCAATGAGAATGTCGCTTCAACTGGTTCTGGAGGGGCGACCTCAGAGCAACATCATTGCGACGAAACAGACAAAAGTGCAGCTGAAAGAACGGCGTTAGTGCATGAACGAATTCTCGATTTTCATTGCGTTGTAAAAATGCTTATGATCAACAAAATATACGCAAAAAATCATTATTTGACGTGAATGATTAATTTGTCGCTCTCATATGGATTCCATCACAATTAGGGCACAAAAGCTTGCGCTAATGAAAACCTAGAAAATAGGAAATTGCCGGTTGATGACTCTTAACTAACATTTTGATACCGCAATCAAAAACTTTTTTTTGCTCCGACGCCCCACTTTAGTGGGGAGGGAGGAACAATATACGCAAATAGGTTTTTTGTTCAGTCAATTTTGGCCGATCGATATATTCATCGTAAAGATTTGTGAGTGGTATCATTAAAATGCACGTACATCCTATAATATGGAATTAAAAAAATTTCTTCGAATTTCATTTTTTCGAGGGCGTTTTCGTGGTTTAAAGTTTTGTGAATATTCGACCATTTTTATTCATATTTTCCGTAATTTTTGCTAACGTTTGGCTCATTTTTGCTAACATAATTGAATTTAAAATTTTTAACGGTAGAGTGTTACTGTTACCGTTAGAGATAGAAGAGAGTTGCTGAATTGTTTGATTGGAGATTTGTTTGGCTAAAAATTTTGATAACAATTTCAAAATTCGGAGACAATCTTAATCAGAAATTGCTCTAAATATGCTTCCTTGGTCCACTTTGTTTAAGTTTGCATAAAATGGAGACCTATAAACCGCTGACACAAGCTCCTTAATCTCCAAAAGAGTGTTTGTGGAAAGATAGCGCCCTATAAAAGTCATCTGCATATAGAGCTTTGCGGTTTTTTCAAATTTAATTCGATAATTATACAAAGTCCTTTCACTTATCAGTTGAACAGTTGGTCTAATTGGCAATTAATTGAAAACCTTGGGTGGTTTGTTAGACGGGCACCAAAATCAGGGATAAATTTGATATCACCACGGATGCTTACAATCAGAATTTTTTCATATTTTATTTTGGTGCTGCCTTTTTTTTCAAAGTTATTTTGATTTTATTGTTCTATTTAAGGATGATAACTGCAAAAGTTTTTAACTCAATTCTCCACTAACGATAGCTCGCACTTAAACTAAAATGAGGCCAGATGCAGATATACTATCTTTTCAGAGAACCTAATGGTTTTTATGGCTTTGAAGAAGAGTTTTAGTAAACTTTTACTGAGTTCTTGTGTTTTCCTTCAATTGTTATACTTTTTGCAGTCTGACTACAAAATCGAACTAATCAAAAATCCAAATGGCTTCTTCAACAGGTGCAGGTGAACCTCTAAAATGCATTCGGTTGTTATCTAATGTCTCTTAAAACATTAAATAAAATTGTTTTAAGAAAATTTGTGATTTTTTGAACTTAACAATTTTGTATCTTATTTCAGATATTTTTTAGCTTATTCTCAGTAAAAACAGGTCTAAATTTTTTTTAGAAGCTAAAAGTTAATCTTTGTGGCGGAATGTTTCCAAGAGAAAATGGGCTTTTTTGGTACACGAGTTTTTATGCGAAAAATTATGATTTTTGTGCATAATTGCCCGTTTTCGCTGTTCTTCCTGTTTTTTTGATAACATTACTCAACACAACATCTAACTGAAATAGCGTGGCAAATTTCGTAATTGAATATACTTAATTGATTTCATAGCTTAGGGTTTTAAGGGCTGCGACACCGTTCCCTTGTAGATTTTTGTATAGTTTTTTTTGTTTTTGCCCTAAAATTTTTGTTGTCGTATGCCGATTATTGGTTAAGAAAAGGTCTCTATGGCCAACTAGAGAAAAATAAGTGAATTTACAAACTGATAACAGTATTTTGCTAATGGTTTTTTTGACTTTCAAGATCTTTTTTTTTCAAAAAGAAGTATTTTTCAACTTATCTCTTATTGTTCTGATTTTCGTCTTTTTTCGTAATATGCAATTTTGCATCCTGTTCGTTATTTCGAGTCATCATTGAGAGATCTCGTTAATTTTTATGTTGAAACTACCAATAATTTGTGTTGGTTATTGATTAAACGTTCTGACTGATGTTTTTAGGGATTAGACAATTTGTTTCAAAAAAATTTTGTGAAATTTAGACATTTTTCAATTTTTGTGGTTCTTTTTGTTGTCATAAAGAGATCAGATAGTTGTTTAAAAAATTTATGATGTTGAAAAGAGATGCAAGTGATGATTCAACTTTCCTGCGGTTAATATTTTATAAATTTAGTGACTTCAACACTGTGGTTTTGTAGTAATGTTGTTTGTAAGTTTTTTTAGTTCTGCTTGTATTAAGTGTTACTTTATAGTCTTATGAATTAGTCTCACCAATAACATGCCTAATTAGGTTTAGAAAAAGTTGCAAAATAAATTACCTACTATTTTAATAGAGAGCCTATGTTGGCCTGGCATTTTGAAAATACTTGTTTTTAAAAAAGACAACGGATTTCTGAGCTTTGCCAATCTTAATGCGGTCGACTTATAGCTGGGTATATCTATAGAAAAGTCACATCCCTTATCTACTGAATTAAACTTGCTATTCATTACGGTTTTGTTTTCCTCAAATGGTCTTTGTTATTGTGTTTTCATGTGTTTACCGCGTGTTCATAAAATATTAGTTATTTTGCGCATATTCGCCCATTTTTGAAGGTTTGTTTTTTTTTTTCAAAGAACCACAGTAATGGGCAGTTCTCCGGTCATTAAAAAAAACAATCAAAAATTGTTAACGGCCTTAGTGAACAGCTTAATGTTTAATTGGCTGAGACATCGTTTTTTTGAAAATTTTGATTTCTTTGCCTGCTTTTGTCGTTCTAATTGTAGTCGTATGACATATCCTGGATAATGAAAAGTCTCACTCACTGTCTTTCGAGGAATAACTGAATCTCTTAATTGTTTCAATTGATGCACAGTGTTTCTAATCAGTTTGACATAAATTCTATATAAAAATGCAACGTTTTTCTTTTGCTGATTTTTTGTAGACTTGTTACCAAGTTGCATTTAGGAAAGGTCCATATTTTTTTTTCTAATTAAGTAAAGGTGAATCTTTTTTAGTATAAATTTTGTCTGATGCTATTTTGGTTTGAAAAATTGGACAGCGAGTTTTGGTCGTAATAAATATTTGTAAATATTTGATTGTATCGGTTGTCATGTTAATGACAGGTCTCATCGGCCCTCTAAATTAGATTGTTTCATTCATTTAGTAGTTTGTTGAGCGATATATTGATATTTTAAAATCTCTTCCTCATTTGGTAGACAATTAACTGAAAAATTTAGACGAGCGGGCTTTTGTTAAACAAAACACTTGCTCATTTTCAGGCGAGGCGGAGGGGACGCAGGCGAAAGTGGGTTGTTCCGTCGGAAACAATTCCGCTCACGTGAGTCCATTCTGACGGTTTTGCTGAGACAGTCTAAGAACATCAGGACAATCTACAACATCTTCGCTGCAGTTCTGGTTCATTTGTTCATCAGCACTTGTGTCAATGACTGGCTCAAGAACAAGAGCATCTTTTGGAAAATTGAGGTATGTTTCCAGTGTGCATCCCGCCTCACCTTGATGACGTCACATGTCGACTTCAAATGCTTAACGCAAAATTGCATCCTATTCTAAGTTTTTTGCCCTGTAATTGGAAATCGAAATCCCGGTGAGATAACCTTGTGAGATCTTGGGATAACTATCAGTCTCTATTAGAGCCATCCGAGTGGAACGAAAATTGAAGTGTCTTGCAAAGATCTTAATAAGAGCTGGCAAGAAAAGGATGAAATTAGCACACGTTCGCAAGATGTTTGGACGTACTTCAAGGAGTTAATTTTCTTTCCATATAATATCGAGACATGTCAAAGATTTGCAACGCAAACCCAGCTCTGTCAAAATCAAAACTTTACGTGTCTTGGCAATGTCAATTAAATTTTGTCGCACGACTTTAGAAAGTTGAGAGAGAACAACCTAATGTAAATTGTAGAGTCTTTCCCTTTATAATCTCCCCATAATCTAATTTCGTGGGCGTCTACAATGAGAAAGACTCAAATTGTGCATATGATAAGCTTTGCATAGCTTGTCAAGATCATATACTTAACTAGAGAGATAAAAACAGGCCCGTTTTAAAGTATTGGACCTACTTAGACCCCTCTGACGTTCCAATATAGAAAAAGTTTACGCAATATCCACATAGAATTGAACCTTGGAAAAACAGGGATGAAAATAAGTTCAACCTGCGCTTGCACAATGTTGTGTTATCCCCCCTCCCCACCCCCCCCCCAATTCATCCAAACAATTTGAACCCAAATTTTTATTCAACACTGGAATAATATTGAAGATCGACATGTGTTTCAAATTAATAAATTTTTCTCTAAACTTTTAGAACACCGACTCAATAAATATTATCAAATTTGGCTGGGCTGCTACAGATCACACACAATACGGGATCTCTTTATGTATGCCAGTCAAACTTGACAAAAGATATAACAAATCGATAACAAATCGAAGGCAAAGATATATGCCTAAGACCTGTCTGTGCTATAAGTCTCAATTTAAAATAGTTGGGGGGCTCAAAGTGTTTAATTTATAAAAGAGTAAATATAAAATTACAGTTTGCTAATTACCAGTTATGTAGTGGTGAAATCAAGATGAGCTGCAAAGCGATCGTTCAGATGTATAGTTATTCAGTTGCGTGACGGCAAAAAAAACGAAAATAGATGTTAAAGTTCTTTAAACAAATTAATTCGATTATCTTCTTGTTGAAATTTTCAAGTTATTTATTGAAAAAAGGAAAGCAGTTGTCTGCTGCTGATCTCTAGAAATTGTTTCTGTCTCTCTAATTTTATTCCGTCCCACTTCGCTGAGAGAAACAATAAATTCCTCTCAGCTCTGTTTGGGCCGATAGGGAGCGAATCACAAACTCACGTTCATAGTGAGGTGCTTCTTAATTTTCCTATTGGCCGAGAAGGCAAGAGAATTAACTCTTTTTTATCTCACGGAAAAACTGTTGAAACTCCAAAAAATAATAAAAATCTAAAAAGCTGAGAGCATCAATTATTGATTTTGTAGGCGCCTGTTTTCTGCTTTTCCCCTCTTCTAAAACCGCAACAATTATGGTTTTCTTGGGGGCCTTTTATGGGACTCTATTGTCTTTTCCCCTGAAGCAATCTGCTTCATCTTTATTGAACTTGGGGGGAAAGATCTGCATTGCAACTGTCAAAAGCAGAAGTAATTTAAATCAAAAGAAACTGTGGTTTTAAAGGCCGCCTACGTTCAACAACGTACATTTTCTGTCCTGGATATAAGCGAGGAGATCCAGGCCTAAAGTTGTGTTATTTAAATAAGTCGAACTGAGTTGTTTAAATACTTGTGTACTGGTAGTCTTAACAAGCGTTAGTTTGTTTAGCGCGCGTCGAAAGAATGGTTAATTAGCGCCTAAATACGTTCGCTCTAATGCGGGATTAATTATCCGTTCATTTGTAACGGCTCTCGTAATACTACAATATTTGAGCAGATTCTCTTATGTTTTTCGGAACATTTCAAAACGGGAAGAAACAGAAGTTTCTTCCCGTTTTGTATCAAATTTTTGTATCAAAGGGTTAATCAAACCGCAAACGTGAGTTTCTGTAAAAAAAAACAAAAATTTTTCGGAGATGCATATTCTTCTTGACCATAATCTTCTGAAAAAGAGAAAAAAACCAGTTAATTAATTTGGAACTATATTTTACAGTTTGTAGCTATAACTGTCCATACTGTCAGGGGAAAAATTCTAGAAAAAGATTCTGGTCAACTGCTTCAGAAATAAATTTTCTTGTTGCCAAAAAAAATTAAACAAATGCCGAATAATGTCAATTAATTGTGCAAATTAGAAAAATTGTTTGACAACTGCTGAAAATTAATAACCGAAAACTGCTGTAAAGTGTTCTGACTAAAACAAATTCGTATTTCCACGAAGATGACAAATTTGACAAATAGTCCCTCAGTTGAAGTATTCTACGCTTAAGTGGTTTTCTAACGATGACACTCATCTTTCTATCAAAAAGCTATCAAACGGCTGAAATTGGCTGACAAAAAAGGATGAACATGTAATTCATCCCCTCCAATATGGTCCAGAACAACTGAACATCCGTTGTTCTTAGGTTTGCATGCTTCTTTTTATTTGGATCAAGTAAGTTGAGCAAAACCTGAGTATAAGATGCAATTGTGGGTGCTAATTGATATCGATTGTTTTTATTTGATTTTTACGGAAATTTATGAAATTAGAGTAGGCTAGCGGAGTGAGTAAAGAAAAAATGGTGAAGAAAAATTATGTTTTTTGAATGTCTTCACTTGTAGGAAAGGTTTGATTAATTTGGTTAAAAAAATGTTAAGTTCCTTAATAATTTATCGCCATTTTTGTAGATTAGAAACGAAAAATTTTGTACATTTTCTGATCAAAATACAAACTCTTGCTTAATTATGTGGAAGCAATTAGTTCCAAGAATTCCAAACCACAGACACAGCACGCAATCATTCAAATTGGACGGATTTGGTCTTTTATTGTGAATGGGAGAATTGTTATTTTTCCTTTCGGTTTGCAGATCATAACCTGGAACTTTGGCAACCTGCCTATAGTGATCACAATCTGGCTAGTGATGCAAGTGTCCACTCTGTTAGTGGTCTATCATCTCTACAGTTTCTGGGCGACCAATCGGAGACTGTTGTTTGGTGACGTCAGAATAATGGATACACTCTTTCTAGTCATCTACATCTCTTATCAGACTGCCTTCTTCGTTGTGCCCGCATACTTGTGCAGAGTCAGTTATCAGGTAGATAACCAATCTGCAGTTTTAAAGATACTTTGATTAAAGGCGCTCATTTTTCCAAAAAAAGAGAAATTCTTCTTGAAACACGCCCGTTCAAGTTTAAAATGTCAGATTTCTGCAGTGCCGTTCCCCAGCACTGTTTTGAGATTTGTTCAAAACAAAAAAACGTACGAAATTGTCGGTTTTCGTCGGTTTTTCTTCGCCAAAACCGATAAAAAGCCCTGAGGTTTGCTTGTCGTTTCAGCGGTTTTCTTTGCTTTGGAAGAATGAGCATCAGAAGCCATGTTTATCAACTTAATATCCATCGATTTTATCAACTTAATATCCATCGATTTTCTCAACACGGGTTCTACAATGCCCGATTTTCCTATACAGTACCAGATTTCAAACTTGCTAGTTCGTGTTCCAAGCAAGGTTACGTGACTCCTTTCCGTGGTTCTCGTGACTCCTTTTCCTACCGCATTTCGTGGTTCTCGAATAATGACAGATTTTTCTCATCGTAGTTACGTAACCTATACAGAAAATGGTACCGAATTGAGTATTCCACTCACTTTAAGTGCCGAATATAAGGGCTTTGAGCAAAACTCCCCTAGCTTTGATCTTGAAATCTTTTCCCGTTAATATTTTGACTCCCGCAATAGCTCTTAATGCCAAGCATATGAAATAACTGTACATTTTCAAATAGGTGAAACAAAATACATTACTATCGCAAAATTTTAATTAAAATTTGAAAGAAAAACGAAACAAAATGGTTTCAGCTTCCACCGGCGTCCACGCTGATTGTCATTCTTGAGCAGCTACGATTCTTAATGAAAGTTCACTCCTTTGTGAGAGAAAACGCAGCCAGGTCAATGCGATACGTGCCAAAGAGTCTGCAAAAGAAACCTAACACATTGAGTACCAACGAGGGTTCGAGCCCGAGTGGGGACGACAGTGGCGGCTCACTTTCTTCCACATCCCGAAGTGTTAATGCAGAAGACAATATTGCATGTCCAGATTTCTCGTGCTATTTGTACTTCTTGTTTGCACCCACCCTTTTATACAGGTATGCTGTAAAAAGTATTCGGTAAATCAGGGTGTGGGCAACATACGCTAATTTTGACTTCATATTGTAAAGTGTAAGAGCCCATGTATTCCTGCCAGTCAAGCTCTAGCTTGAATTCCTACTTTCAGAGCTTTGGTTATTATGGGGGGGGGGGGGGAGTATTGAGTAAAATTACACAGTAGAGTTTCCAAATTAAGGTTCAGGAAAAGTGTTTTCCATAGGTCGAGCAAAAGTGTCATGGGCATTTGACTCGTAAAATTCCAAAGTACAGGTTAGATCAATTTATCGGTCGCTCGTGGTCTTTTCATAAGTCGCAGCCTAAACCTGGGTTGTAAAAAGGCAATCAAAAATTTCTTTTTCAAGACTAAAATTACCATTCAATTTTCAAGATGTAGTCAATTCGTGAACATTATCCTGATTGGGAATAGTTCTAGCAAAATACTGACTCAGATGTGACTTTTAACCTGATCAACTTCCATATTTTAACATCAGCACAGAGCATCCCCCCGACTTCGCCTCCAGAAGATATTTTATACAAACCAAGAATTTTTTTTGAAGACAAATTAATAGATTGACAAATTATTTGATTATAAAAATAATGGTTGATGTTGATAACTAAATCAGGAGTAGAAATTGCAAAACCTTCCATTAATTGAGATGGCAACTTAGCTGCATTTGCACCCACATAAGTGGGTCTTTATCGAGAATTCTGTCGTTATAGTGCAACGGAAGTTGCAGAATTTTATTAAACAGTTGTTCATACTTGTAGCTTGTAACAGGACGTTTGAAGAAAGCGAAACATCCGATTAAAGTTAAAACTAAACCGAATTTCTGGTGCAAATTTAGGTCTTGAGAATCTTATAGATCTAAAAATTTTACAGATATACCTTAGAGTGTCACAATGATAGTTTTTTTGTCAAGGTCAAAGTATTAATAAACGAACTTGGTTTAAAAATCTGAGAATAACCTATGCTATCAGGTAAAATACTGCATCAACCCTGAAATTACCCCCCCCCCCCCCAACCATCCAAAACTCCACTCAGGCCATTATTTTGGCTTTGTTTGAGCTATTTTGGCGCTCCGACGGGCTGACGACTAGCTTATAGTTTTTTTTTACCATCAGAACGTCGTGTTACTGACGTGCGTAATGTGTTCGTGGAGAAATTCGAAATCATGACACGCTACGGAAATTTTGGTCATTCGAAATTTTCACTTTAATTACGGTCACTGTTAAATATTAGTGGAAACTAGTGTATCACTAGTGCAGCACTAGTGAAAGTTGTACTATAGTCCTTTTTAGTGAAATTATAGTGGACCACTAGTGGAGATCACTGGGACTCCAACCCGGGCAAACCATGATCAAGATCGTGACCCCTGAACAGTATTGGGCGCGACTCTTCATCAGAACTATGTTCAGACTTGAGGCTCTGGTCACACGATCAAAAATGGAATTAACCTCAGATCACAGACATTGATGCGACCATGTTTTCGAGACTTGTGTAATTCCAGTAATTACTCATGGGAAATTTTTGTATGAAGGACTCAAATTAAGATGAATTAAAAACTCTGAAGACTCTTAGTCAAATTGATTAAATGAGTTTAAGGTCAAATTAAGTGTCTGTATTTTCAGGGATGAGTACCCGATGACAGATTCGATAGACTGGAACTTTGTGAGGTCCAACTTTATACAGACTGCAGTGTGTATATTATATGCTGCATTCATCGTGTCCAGATTCATATTTCCAGTATTCTCAGGTGCGTAAAAAGTTTTTTTTTCGAAAGTGTGAAACAAACAGACCAAAGCTTTCCGAGGTTAATGCGTGTAGGCCGAGTGAAACGATTAGTGACGAGTTGTTCGAAAATATCGGTTCTAAGGTATCATGTCCTTATGATTACAAATGACGGGGTGTACTTGGACCAATGAAAACCTGCTCTATGCGTCCGAGAGAGCAAATGACTATGATCAGAATTTCCAGAAAAAATCAGGGCAATTAGTTTTGCTTTAGCTTGAGTCTGGGCTGATCAGGTAGCTGATAATTTTGCCATTAGGTTGAAGAGGATTTTTATTTAAAAAACTACAGATTTGTGGTTCAAAAAACCGGTTTAAGATGCGGTCTAAATGATTAAAGATCCGAAATGGAATGAGAATATGACCGGAAATACCCGGTTTATGAATCGACGTGCGATTATGATTCGAAGTAACAGTAGTTCGATTCATTGACTCTTCCGCAAATAAGTAGTGGGAATTTGATCCAATTTAGTAGGATTGAAGACCATTTACCTAAACTGTGAAGTTATACCACAATAATGTTGTGTTCGTTGTATATTGATACCAGGTTATTTTAGAGTTTGGAACGCAAGCTTTCGACTGGGAGCTGTTTATCCAATCAGTGTTCAGTATGATCCTACCTGGAACTCTTCTGCTAGTGACCTTTCACTTCATGTTCCTCCATTCGTGGCTCAATGCGTGTGCTGAGATGTTGAGGTTCGCAGATCGTATCTTCTACAGGGATTGGTGGACTTCTACCTCTTATGGACAGTACTACAGAACCTGGAATGTGGTTGTTCACGACTTTCTCAAGGCATGTTAATTTTTAGTACTCATTTTAGCTTTAATGGCTTGAGAATTTTATTTAAAAAGGAAGGTTGTTAATGTGCATTTGCACATGATGTTCCGACGCGAGCTCATCTACTTTTTTGACTTAATTGTCAACCAAATGAAGAGATAATCAAAAATGCATGTTTGATTTCAAAGAAACGGTAACACTTCCAAACTATAATTGAATTATATATTGCTCTGCCACATTATAACGTGCACAAGATCTGCCATTAACAAGACTAAAAGGAGAAAAAACAAAACAATCACGAATACAAACCATTTTTTGCGGCAAAAAATCAATATCTAAAATTAAAAGCACCAAGGAACTATGTCAAAATGCAATAAGATCAAACCTTAACTAAACAAATTTACTTTTTAGCCCCACAGCAGAAAGGACTTTTCCTTAACGAGACTAGGTAACAACGCAACAAAAAAAGAAATAATGAGGCGAAACTCAAAAATCAATCAACTTTTATTTTAACCAAATAACTTCAAACGTCTTAAAAACCAGTAGCTTTTCACAAAAAAAAACCCCGGGATAAGTTCACAAAAACGTCGTTAGGAAACCAATAGAACCTGTCTGTGGTTAACTTAAGCCATAGAAACGGACTAAAAGTGCAGAATAAGTAATAAAAATACAAACAATTAGCGAAAACACAAATTATTTATATAATTGAAAACATTAGCGAATATCTGAATATTATGTTTATTTCAATTGTTATTTTTGCTAATTTAGTTAAAACTACACTGAAAAGTTAAATATGTTCACTTGGACCTCATTTGAAAATCATTGGAATATGTTATTCCGCGAATTTGTCAGAAAACAAAAAGAAACACGGATATTGACCGCGCACAAAATATTTATGAAAGCGCATATTGTCCACAAACAAAACAACAGTTATGGAATAATATCAATCAGCACGTTAAAAGGTTGAATATATAAGAAGCGGGAGGGATCTTTTAATGATGAGAAGAGGTTACAAATTGACAAAAAAGAACAACTGAAAGAGAAGTTTTTTTTAAAGGAAAACAAATGAAAAAAAAAACTAGCAGAAGCTTAACACCTTTAGCTATACACTAACTGCAATGAAGAAGTTATTTCAACTTTCAATTTTTAGCCTATGAAAACTCTTAGCATTCATCAAAAAATTTACGACTACATAAAGAACAAAACAAAACTTGCAAAAAGAGTAAACTCAAAAAAATTGAGATAGAAAAGGGTCAACGCTATTCAAAAATGAACTATTCAGTAAAACCTTTATTTTCATTTAAGTTTTTAACGGAAACGCTTTGTTTTTTTTTGCATTAAAAGGACTCAAAAAACAACAAATTTGAACCAAAATGTTAAAATTACGATACTTTTTAGGAAATTAGTAGTTTCAAAGCCATTAAGTTCAAAAGAACGGAATTCTATACATACGCAGAGTTCTGTCTCGATGGGAAACCAATGACATCTGTCATTCCTAACTCATGAGTTAGTCATTACATTTAATCTCATGACTATGGAAACGAAAAACGTCACAGGCACAAACAAAAATTCATTAGAAAATTGCGAGAAGAAAATGTCGAAGCAATTATAATCATAAGTTTTTCTCTGAACATTTTATCTATGATCAATTGAAATTTTTCATTCAGCAAATTGAAACCATCAATATTAGCATATTAGGGTAAGATTTCAAAAGGAAATAATAAAATGAAAAATTATACAAAAACTTTTTGAATATTCTGAATACTTATGGCATAGAAGTCATAAAATCAAGAGTTAGAAGATAGAATCCTTTATCAAAATATTTTTGGTTGCAGTAGAAACACAAATGGATCTGTCATTATTGAATCTGACTTACAAGTACACAGAAATAGGTTTGAGTTTGGATAATTTTTAAAAGTACTAGATAGGTTTAGTTGATGCTCGTAGCCAACGAGACTAAAAAGTGACTAGTCTCCAAGCAACTCTAAGTCAAAACCAAAAAAAATCAAAAGATTTTCAGAAAGCAGCCCTGTATTAGAATTGGATTTTTTTAGCTGTAAAGTTTCCTATCAGACCATAAATAGCCTTCCATTGCCTTTCGTCTATTAGCGACACAAAACAATTAATTAATTTCAAAGCGTAAAATGTAATTTTGAATTAAATTTTTTAAAAGGTCTAAATTTGAGCAAAAACGCTCCTAAATGAGAACAAAATGTTGCCAAATATCACGTGTTCACATACAACTTTAAACTTCGATAACTCCTCGAAAAAAAATAAATTTAATAAATCTTTTTCTTTTCGATTTCTGCGCAGTACAAGCATCAGTACAAGTTATTTCTCATCAAACGAGCAAAATGAACTTGTGTTGGTCTCGGATTAATCGTTCTAATCACTGGTCTGATTGTTTCTGAGTTGGTGTTTTGATAATTTCGGGTTCGTTTTCGTTTGTTTTTGACTTGAACGAAGTCTTGTTCATCTTGTGATGTTTCGTCTGCAATGTTTTGTGCTTCAGAGAGAAGTGCACTTAACTGGCTCATTTCGGCCAGCGCCGTTTTGCGAACTTGAGGCAGGAAGGCTTTAAATTGAGCTTAAGACTTTTGAAGATGAAGGATAAAACTGGGTGGAAAGTAAAAACTTTTGAGCTTAAGACGTTTGAAGGTGAGAGTAAAACTGGAAGAAAAGTAGAAGAACAATCGGGAAATAGAGGAAAAAAGTCGATTTAGGGATTTAAAACCTTAAGCAATTTTTAGTGAAAAATCTCTTTTTATAAACGTCTCACTCCCAAAGGACGTTCCTGCACAAAGTGGAGTACTTGCTTGTGGCTTTCCTATCACACTTTGAGGTACTGATCCGAAAGTGACAATAACAGCGTTTTTGTCACTCTCATGTTAGGCTAAATCGATACTGTAAATAATTTCCATTTATTGACCCTGTCTTTATCTTGTGCTCAATTTGTTTTACAGGCTTATATTATGTACGACTCAGAGATCCTGTTCGTGAAGTTATTCGGAATCAAGAGGTCCAAAAATGTCCACTTCCTCTCCATTTTGACAGTGTTCCTGGTGTCTGCTCTGGTGCACGAATACGTCATCATCATGGCTGCTGGATTCTTCTTCCCAATCTTATTCATCATGTTCTCTGGATGTGGATTCTGGTTCATGATTTTGGTGCAGAACAACAGATTTGACAGGTGAGAAAATTGATGTTTTCAAGCCGGTGAATTTCCCTTTCAGGACTACAGCACCGAGATGAATGGGGTACTAATTTCTGGGTTCCAATTTCCACAGTCTCCTCTGGTTTACAAATTTTGCATTTTTTAATTTAATGTGACCTCTTTTTATATTCTCAATCTTAAATGAAATTACACTCCACTGATGCGCTATAGTTATGACTAAATGCATTAAATAAAGGATAACAATGAGACAAATTGCCCAATTTTTACCATATTTCCATATTTCTCGCTAGAATCGATAAACCGTACCTCAACAGTAAAAGTCCTGCCGACCCCCCCCCCCCCCCCCAGTGCAACAACGCACCGCTGTACCCTAGGAGCTATTTAGGAATAAGAGAACCCGAATTCACTGCCACCATTAAACCTTACAGCATAGCGCATATTAACTTCTAACGCCAATTGTGATTATATTCTAGCCGGTGCTTCTCATAGGTAGATAACTGATGCCAAAGTCTCTCTCTCTCTCTCTCTCTCTCTCTCTCTCTCTCTCTCTCTCTCTCTCTCTCTGGTGATTTTAGATTCCAGAACACCATCTTCTGGTTCCTGCTGACAATCGGAATGGGTGTTCTCATATGCTGGTACAGTCAAGAATGGTATGCTCAACAGAACTGTCCTCACAAGGGTGAATTTCTAATGGACTACCTCATTCCGAGATCAGTCGCTTGTTATTGGGAGAAATAAATGGATAGTTTCACGGAACAATCAGACATTATCAATGACAATATTCAGCAACTAATCAACTACAAATCAAACTGGAAATACGTTTAAAATATCGCGACTTTTGGTAGTCTCGGTTGAACTGGAAATGACACACAAGTTGAAAATCATTGTCTATAGAACTTCTATACAAATGTTTTCTATCAAAACTAAGTCCAAAAATTTTGAGTGTATTAAATGACCTAGAGGTAAAATTGAAATGATCGATATGAATTTTTATATCAATAACGGGGGGAAATATAAAGGACAAAACAGAATATTTGTAGAATGTAAAATTTTTAGTGAAATTTGCACATAACGAAATTTTTGGCTTCCTTAATTTTAAAGAAATTCAAAGGAGTACAAACCAAAAATCGTATTGCAATACATTTAATAAATTCTTTACGCTGTGGAGCAATGGCGACCAAGGAACGATTTCAAATTTTTCGTCCGCGCGAAAAAAGCTAATTAGATATTTGTAGAGATGGGCGTCAAAACTGTTCCTTTAGATTTCACAATAGATTTTAGTCTAATAATACGTTTCGTTTTGATTATAATGGTAATTTTGTAAGAGTGTAATTTTTTATCAGTCCACGCTAAATCACACTCTTTGCAAAGAGTGTAAAAAAGAGTGGAGAAAAGAGTAAATACAGTGTATTTTTTTTAAAAGAAATTACACGCTTGTCTTATTATCCCCGACAAAAAAAGCGTGGAATACGCTTTACACGCTAATCCCCGCTAATTAGGGGTGGATTAGGGGTGGAACTTTGGCCCGAGCTATAATTTTTACCACCTTAATCCATTGGAGAGTTCGTGTAGGCTTTGGCTAAACAATTCCAAGAGCCGTTTTAGCATAGCGGACTTAGATTCAACAAGATGCGGTCGCAAGCATAGTCCCGTTTCGTATCTACTAAGGGCGATGGATTGTAATGGTCTATTTGTTTAATTTGTTTTCGAATGCAGCAAATAAAATGCATCGAATGCAGCAACTAAGCAGGTAAAAAAGTATGTTATAATTTGCTGTTTTGCTTTTCATTGGCAGTTAAAAATAAAATTTTTTGATAAATTTCGGTAACTTTATTATTTGGTTTGTTTCGAAAATTATATGCCTAACTGAAGACAATAGTGGCATATTTATTGTGGGCAGCGCCCTTAATGAAGAGATTTGAGCTGAATAAAATCGAATAAAACAGAATAAAAATAAGTAACTCAAAATCAACGACTTATCAGTGGAAATTTTTTTTAGCTTATCCACTATCAAAACACTACAGCGGCTGGAATTATAATTTTTTTTCATCTTATTTAGCCAAATTGCAGAAAATGGAGTTACGAACCGCATCTACGAAAATTGTCGAAAATTTTGATGAAGGACTTAAATAAACATATTTTCGGATCAATATGTATCTCCCATATCCAGTTTATGTAAAATCAGAGCGTTCACGTGCGCCAAAACAACCGCGTACTGGCTTTTTTGCAGCAAAATGATCAAATCGAGTAGGTGACGAGACAACACAAATGATACAGCGTGAAACGGAAAAAAGCAAAAGATGATGAGTATTTCGTTAAACAAAGAAATACGCCATTACAAAGTAATAAATGTTGAAGATAATAACTGGAACAAGACGTTCGACTTTAAAATTATATAACGAAGAAACATTAAAAATACAAGGAGTTACAAAGAACTTCGATGACATTAGAAGTGGACTTCTCTCGTCTGGCAACAAATCTGCCTGAGTCTCTATTAAGTGCTAAGTTACTCCGAGAGCTAGTTCCGTAGCATTTTTTGAAAAAGAAAAACTTCAGATAATTGGCTCACCATTTAACTTTTCCACTCAGTAGCAGCAGTACTAATCGTATTAATTTGCGATTAGTACTAATCAATTGCGCTGTATCATTTGCACTAATCGTAATTATGCCAAAGAGTGTAACGTCTAGAATTGTATTAACACTTTTTCCAACAAAAAGCAATTCCCTTTAGCAAAAACGTCATAAATTGTAATGAGTAGAAGGCGACTTTTTTGTATTTTCTGTTCACGTTTAAACAACTTTTTAAAAACCAATCTTGCTCAAGGAAGCAAAAGAAAGTCACTTTCGAGTGTGAACAAATTGAGCAAAAGTTCTGGTGAGAAAAACAAAGTGCTATAGAGACCAGACAACAGGAAATTCCATTATTCACAACATTATTATCAAGTTTCAGACAGCAGATTAATTTTCCCAGATTACGTTTTGATAAAGCTGACTTAGAACTCCGGAAAAATACATGAACTGGACTCGAACGGTTCTTCTAGATTGTTTTTATACACAAGCGAAAAGAACTGTGCATTCACTCTATTTTCATACACTGGAATTCGGGACACTCGTCGAATGAAGCCACGGCACTGCCATTAGAAATCTGAATGGTATTAAATCTCGGGGTGAGGTGGTAGAAATGTGGTATCTATTCGAAACGAATTGCATCCCATTTTTTCTACTACATAAAACCAGGAATGAGCGGAGTTAAGTTTTTTGATGGTATAGTCGTGGCTTACTCTCACGAGTATCCCCAATTCCACTGAGGAAAACAGAGCGACAGAAACTTTCAATGGGAATGAAGCATTTTCATGAAATTTACAAACTATGCGCTGTAATAGAACATGTTACAATTGAAATAAATTGCGCGTAATTCTGTTATCATAAGTTACAGGCTCACTAAGCTGGGCGTAGGGTTGAATTATAATAGATCCATAACACAAACCAGGTGCTCCAAACAAACATGACCACCAATCCAGAACAAAGATCGGCTTTATCTCAAAATTTTTTGATCTCTCTGAAGCAATAGATAAAAATCGGCAACGTTAATTTGTTAATGGTTCAAACAATGCAGGACTGTGCAAATATTTTCGACTAAGGCTCAAAACTTTCACAATTTGAAACTCTGCTAATACGATCAGACGAAACGATCTTATGGATTGAAACTAAAATTACCCCAGGAGTACTTGCGGAGATCAGATTTACATAATGAAAAAACATTTGTACATAAAGTCCAGTTATAGGCATCATAATTGCGATCTGAAATATGGTTTCGAAATCAATCCATTAGTTTTGTCTCAATCTATTTATTTTTTAATATCTTTTTTCGAAATTTGAGATGACCTTATGTTCATCATTTTATGATTTGAAAGGACAATGAACGCGAGCCTAGTCAGGGCCGCATGATTATGATTATGATACCACCGGAAATTTGAACGAATTCTTAGAAAAGTGTAAATGCATACCATCTATGGTATCCCCTGCGACTGATTTCTGGGAAATTTGCAGAAGCAAAGCATATTGGGTAACCCTTGCGACCTCCACTGTATATCATGGTGTCAAGATTAGTTTTGTATCTTGACTTTCTTGCACTGATAATGGATATATATACAGCTGATCTTTGAGCCTTTTTTCATCCCCAAAATCAAATCATCATCTTGATCTAATAATCAGATCTCTCCTGTAAATCTCTAAATTCTACTGTAAAATATCATTCTGGTTATTCTCTCATTTTGAGAAGTTAATTTTCTAATTAGTTAAAAACGCTTTCCTTCCGCTTGCGAAAACCCATAACCCAACAGGTTATGGGCCCATCAATTTTCTAAGTAAAAAAACTAATTTCTAAAACAAAACTAATTGGTTGTTGACAGTCATAATCCTTTTCTGCTTAGTACCTTTTCTTTTCACAACTGTTTTGCCTACTCAAACTACGATGGATCAACAGACAGTCAAGCTGCTGACATACACTGGAAAGGCACAGGACTTTCCAATCTGGAGCACAAGACTTGTGGCAATGATGCAGACGAAGGGACTCTACAAATCACTACTTGGGACAGAGGAGCAACCCAATGAGCCTGCACCACTAGCCAATGGGGCGATCAATGATAAAAAGAAGAACCACAATGTGCTGAGGGATGCATATGAGAAAGAAGTTGCAGACATCAAGGAGAAACGGAACAATGTGTGGTGCCATCTGGCACTGACTTTAGATGCAACAACCCTCATGCTGATGAGACATGACTGTGTGGGAGATGACGGCGTCGGAGATGGGGCAAAGGCTTGGAATCTTTTGCAAGAGAGATTTCAGAGTGTGAAGACGACGACAGTGGTGACTTTGGTGGCACAGCTTGCTCGACTAGAGCTCGAGGATGCTCAGGATTTGGATAGCTTCTTCATCAAAGGACAGGAGTTCCTCACAAGGCTACAAGAAGCAGGCGAAGCAGTCTCAGAGACCCTCTTCAGCGCCTTGGTCCTCAATGGTCTGCCAATGAGGTATGAAAGTTTTGTTATAGAGGAAAACTTTAACCCGGCAACGAACTTCACAGAGTTGAGGAAAAGCTGCAGAACTTCCATGAGAGCACAGCACAGAAGCACAAGGGGACAAAGTGGCTCAGTGGCACTGGCACTGAAGCGTGACTTCAAGAAGGGACCCAGGAAAGGAAACTGCTTTGTGTGTTGGATCCCTGGACACTTTGCCAAGGACTGCAGGAGGAAGGAAACAGCACAATGCAGCAAATGTGGTGAGAAAGCTCACCTAGACAGGGCATGCAAGAGACAAAGAGATGGAGGCATACATGAGTCAGTGGCAATGGGTCTAACATTGGCTTCACCAGACGAGGAATACTGGGCAGCTATTACCCAGTGGAAGACAGCAGGCATGCTAGCGGACAGTGGTTGTACAGATCACATAGTGACGAACATCGATGCGTTCCTATGCATTGTGCCCATTCAATCAGTGCTCAGAAATCCCAACGGATAGGCTTCCAGAGTGGTGGGCAGAGGCTTTGTGAGGATCAGCATACCCTCAAACAAAGGGGAAATCCAATGCGAACTCAAAAATTTTTTGTGTGTGCCGGACTACTCTTCAAACCTCTTATCAGTCTCAAGATGCACGGAGTTGGTACATAGTTTCACCTTCGTGAAAGGAAATAGCTGCATGAAACTCCAGAAGGGAACTCGGGTAAAACTAAAACATGAAAATATTTTGCATTACTTACCCTGCAGCGTTCTAGAATTCAAGATGAGTTCTCACAGCGTGTAACTTGACAATGCAAGGAAGTGGCACAGACAATTAGGTCATTTGAATCAAGCGGATGTGGTCAGGAATGCACCAAAAACAGTGGGGGAACTCGATGATGTATGTAATATGTGCGCATTGGCCAAGATCACAACGACCCCTGTACCACGATTGGCAGAGACCCAAGCAGAAGAGAAGCTGGAGAGTGTGTTCACAGATGTGATGGGACCTTTCAGAGTAGAGTCACTGTCAGGGTTTCGGTTTTGCATTGTGTTTGCAGACCAGTACACAAAGTCTGTGTTTGTGGATTTACATAAGGCAAAGAGGGAAGCACCGGCCAGCCTGAAGAAGTTGGTTCTCAGTGTGGGGACGCCCATGAACTTGAAACAAGACAATGCGAAGGAGTTTCTCTCAGGGCAGTTCAAGATGTACTGTTTAGATGCAGGCATTCTACAGGAGAAGACTATACGAGAGACGACACAATAGAATGGGTTAGCTGAGAGGCGCAACAGGGCACTGCTGGAGATGGCAAGAAGCTTGCTCATTAACTCGGGTCTTCCCAAGACGATGTGGGGGCAGCAATTCTCCGTGCAACAAGGATCAGGAACTTGGTTGTGAGACGAGGAGAAGAAAAATGCCCAGCGGAGCTGATGCGAGGTACAAAACCTAAGCTTTCATTTAGTAAACTATCTATTTTTGGTTGCACAGTCTTCATGAGGAAGCGGGACAGAGATGTCAGCAAACTTGAATGCAAGACACTGGAAGGAAAAATTGTGGGTTACACTGAAGGAGACAACGGATACCTGTTGTACGTACCCAACACACGCAATGTTGTGGCAGTCCGAGATGTGATCATCAAGGAGTCCGAAGTGGGCTCAATCCCTGACAACACAGAGACGCCCGACCTATTAGATGAGGGGTCACAGCAACTGGGGATCTGGCACCCAGATGATGGTCATCAAGACGATGGCAACAAAGAGGAGCAGGGCACATCTACTGCAATAAAAAAGGAGTGGCATGATGCAGAGAGCGTGAACAATCAAGAAACGACACTGAGACGAGATGCCTCAGATGTTGATAAAGCGGCACTGGATGAAAAATCTACTGCAACAAGAGGGAGTCTCAGAGACTCAGAAGGAGTAATTGGAAGACAGTGAAACGGAGGTCTTCTCACAGACTCCTTAAAGGCTCACAGGCTTCTTTGAAGAGGCACTGGAGCAAGTGGAAGGGCAGAGCCCAGACGGGGAACACGAGCAAGGAATGTGCCGCAATTTTTTGGAGAATTCAGGACCCATCTTGCTGTGACTGAGGGAGACTATGTGGAACCCAAACTAGTCTACAAAGCCAAGCAAGGTGACGATTGGGACCAGTGGCAACGGGCAATGAATGACGGGGTCAAGTTACTCCAAGACAACGATTCTTGGAACCTAGTGAGACCACCCACAGACAGGGACGACATACCGGGAAAATGTGTCTACATAGTGAAATTGCGACCCAGTGGTCATGTGGACAAATACAAAGCACGCTATGTGGCAAAAGGTTTCAAAAAGGTGGAAGGAATGGACTACTTTGAAACTTTTGCGCCCACCTGTAAGCCAGAGACATTCAGGATTCTACTTCAACTATCAGCGAAGCAGGGCTATGTGATGCACCAGTTTGATGTCAAGTCGACTTTCCTGCACTCACCAATGGAGGAAAAAGTGTATCTGGAACAGTCACAGGAGTTTCTAAAACAAGGATCAGATGGGGAGAACTTAGTATGCCGACTGAAGAAATCAATTTATGGTTTGAATTAGGCAGCTAACAACTGGTATAAGGAACTGGCAAATTTCCTACTGAGACAGGGTTTCACCAGAAGCAGGAATCACCATTGCTTGTTCGCAAGAGCAGAGACAGAGGGTCACATTTTCATCTTCGTCTGGGTTGACGACATCATAGTGGCATCAAGAAGCATGACAGTGATCTCCGATGTCAAAAAACCACTCGAAGCAACATTTCACATAGAAGACAGAGGAAGATTACACTGGTTTTGGGGTCTAAGAATCAGACGAGAAGAGGGCAAAGTCACAGTCGACCAAGAACGCTACGTAGAAACAATGCTTGAGTGTTTTTAAATGGATCAATGCAAACCCTCAAGAACTCCAGTTGATTTGAATTTGAAACTTCAGACAACACAGAACGGAAACAAAGAAGTGGACCAGAGGATCTACAGAAGCTTGGTTGGGTCACTTCTGTATCTGGCCAAACAGACAAGGCCAGACATCATGTTGACAGTCAACATTCTGTCCAGATACATGAATGCACCTACCAATCAACACTGGATGTGCGGAAAAAGACTTCTGCGATATCTTCAAGGTTCAAAAAGTTTAAAACTTACTTACACAGAAGAACCTAGTTATGATCTAGTGCGCGAAAGTGATACAGAGTGGTCTGGGGACGTGAACGACAAAGAAATCAACGACGGCTACTACTTCCAGCTCAACGGACGTGGCGCAGCACTCAGCTGCGGTGTCAAGAAGCAGGCCACAGTTGCTCTTTCTTCATCAGAAGCAGAATATCAGGGCATGGCAGCAGCAGTTCAAGAAGCGTTGTATCTGAAACAACTTCTGGAGGATTTTGGCATCCAACAGAAACATCCAATAGCAATTGGAGAGGACAACCAGAGTTGTATTAAATTGTGCCAAAATCCAGTCATGCACAAGAGGAGCAAACACATTGAGACAAAATTTCACTTCATTCGTGACAAGACGGAAGATGGGACTATTTCAATTACTTACGTTACTACTGGCAAAATGGCAGCCGACATCTTCACGAAATCTTTACCCGTATCGACGGTGGAACCATTCAGAACTGTTTTGATGGGAACAGACTCTACGCAATCAGCTCAAGTCTGAAGGGGGGTTGTTACGCACTGATTTTTAAAGGTTGACTTTATGGTGTTATTGAGGTAAATATTCGAAGCAAATAGTTAGCAAAATTGACATTTTATATGGACTTATTTAGTGTTTCACAGTGCAATTTTTAGCAGATAAATTTTGAATAAAATTAGCTAGTAATAGCTTTTTATTGAGCGGTTCAGATGCGTGATATATCCACTAGTTTGCCTTGTATTTTAAAGTTTTGTTAATAAAGGTTTCGGATCTAATGAATTTGACTCAAACTTAGAGTTTTTAGAGAGATATTCCAGTTCAATTTTTAATTATTTGAGCAATAATTATTTAATAACTTTAGCAAAAATTTTCTCAAGTTTTATAAGATGTTAGGCAACTTATTGTCAGGCTGGTTCTCCGGTGTTCTGCTGACAGTGGGTTCCGCAGGACTGTGTCCTGAGTTGTATTGGTCCTTCGCAAATATTTACTGATTTTCAAGCTGGGCAATTTCCGGCTTTTGTACGTCTCTTGATGTTTGTTAAGTACATATACAAGTTCCGTATTAGCACCTACTTTATCAGAATAATTACTTCACCAAGTACATAATCTCTCACAAAGTTATTTACTGATTATGTGAATTTATCATCAAGAAATTCAAAAAAGTAAATATTGAGGCTTTTAGGCACTTAATATGTTTGCTATTAAACTGTCACTCTGCGGTTGTTTTTCGTAAACATAAACAAATTAGAGGTTACAGGCCTAGATGGAAATACTGGCTATATATGGCCTTGAAACTAACTGAATACTAATTGAAATAAAGCACCTAATTATGGATATTTTAAGGAATATCATCACGTAACTATGAGGGACGAAATAGGGGCGTGACACTACCGGACTTTATGAAAATTTTCCATGAAAATTTTGGGAAAAAACTGGGTTTTACAATTCTTCTATAAAACATATAATCTGCATCAGTATGAGGATATAAACATATTTTTGTTGGAGCCACCCAAATTAAGTTTTCTTAGAAAAGAGTTTTGAAACGAAAGCTTTTAAGTTAAAGACAATTAAAGAAGTTAAGAGAAATAAAGTTTAAGTTAAGACAAATGGAGATAAAGTTTAAAGTAAGGAAAATTAAGACAAGATTAAGAGCTTTGAAGGAACATTACAGATGTGAAAGTCTGCTAATTTCAAAGTAAAGAGTGAAGACATAAGGTAAGGTTAAGTTTAAGAGAATAACGGGAATTAGCACTGGAAATAATCATGGTTATTTCTTTGAAAAATGGCTCTAAACTTTTAGAAGGAGGATAAGAAGAATGCTGGTTACATGAAGGGTTTAAAGCACTGGTTGATTTCTGGAAGTGAACAGTTATTTCGAGTATATAAAGCACTGATTAGTTTTACTTAGTGAATGAATGGGTACTTAATCTGTGAAAAGAACAATACTTATCGAACTTTTATAAGATTTTCAAGAGCTTAAAGTATACTCTCGTCTCGGGGTTGAGCTTGATAGTCCAATTCGTCATCTGTGTTAACTCGATCCATGGTGTTGAGTGACATGGTAGAAGTTGCAGGCATGGAATTTCGTCGTTGTCGTTTGAGGGTTCCAAGTTCTTCTGGGGAGATGACTGTTGGCGGTTGCTTTAGTTGTTTGGCTAAAGTAGTGACTACATCTGCTTTCAGATGTTTGGGTACGGAAACTACTGGGTTTAGCGGTACATTGTTTCCGTTAAGGTTCATGGAATTTGGTACCATTCGTCGTACAAAAGCTACTTTATGGTATAAGAACATGAAGAGAATATGTAGGGCTAGATTTCCGACAAAGACAATGATTGTTAGCGAGAGAGAAAGTTTGATTGGAACGTAAGATTCAAGTTTGTCGATTAGTGCTGGCTTAAATGACTTCATTTCAGTAGTAATTTTTTTGCTACGGCATCTAGTGATTCTGTTGATAACTTTCGATTCGAGTAAATAAATTCTGTTTTAACTTTCTTTAATAAATCGAGATTTGCTCCAGTGCTTGATTCATACTTTGGAAGTTCGTTTATGTTCGGAACTGAGTCAATTAAATGTGCAAGTGGATCTGGTAATTTTACATTAATTCTCGTTGCTGGAAGGTACTGACAGCTTTGTAAATCAGCTCGAATTTTAATGTGGTCACTGAACATTGTATGTCCACATTTTAATGTGATTAAACAGATATTACAACCTTTATGAGGAACATTGGTGTGTCGGCCATTTTCATCCGTACCAATCTTACTAAGGGTATAATCACTTGAAGCTGATGTTAGGAGCCAAATTCCGTATCCAAGGTTCTGTGCTCGTTCAGGGTTGGGTAACACAACCTTCTCTGTGTCACATACTTTCAATGCTGAGATTGAGTGGTGAAACTTGAGGGTTGCTAGACACGAGGAGAATCAAAGGTGGGTTTCCATTGTCTCATGACAGATTCGGTATCGTGGCTTTCCAAGACAGTTGTCATACTGAGCTTTCGTCAGTACTGTAGTTTCCATCTGTCCTTCTGAGATTGCTAAGTACTCTCCCTCTATCACGTATCGTAAGGCATCTACAGAGTCCTTCTGAGGCATAGGGATTACAATTGCACGATAAACTTCAGACACTGTCTGGCTAGAGGCTAGGGGAATGGCTAGTGTCAGTAAAAGTCCTTCTTCAACTGTCGAAATCTCTTGTACTAATTTCGCATCGTAGTACGAAAGTATGTCAGTCATGGGTATTGCCAATGTTAGACGATCTGGGGCGTTCTTTTGGCTATCATGGACTGCATCAAGGATCTTAATTAAAGATTTTCGAGGTACTAAAGAGATTGGAAGGCGTTTGTCAAGTAGAGTAGGTATAGCATTGATAACATTAATTCGAAAAGAATATAATGCTGCTCTGTAACTTTTGATATCTGCATAAAGAGTAAGAAGTAATGAGGCTGCTGTGTCAAAGTTAAAGTTCACTTGTTGCCGTGATGATTGAATTTCCATACAGGCTGCTAGTGCAGTCAGATTATGGTCTACAATTGCAAATTGTTCCTCAACTAGTTTCCAGTTTCTGTTCTGGTTTTCTTGCATTTCGTTTTGAACTTTATAAACCTTTGCAAGTTCGTCAGCAACTAGGAAAAACTTCTCATCGGTTTGTGCGCCGATTTCCATGACATAGTCGTTAAGGCAATTAAAACTGTTAGCTAATCGATCGATGTTTTCAGCGTTTTGAGATGTGCGCTGACAAAATCCGAAAATTCCTGTTATTCCACCGCATCCTGCGCTGCTCATTGCTATTCCTGGGCCGAAAAGTCCAATCCAGCGACTGCGGCTGCTATAGCAAGCGGGGCGGCTCTTTTTGTAACTTGACGTCATGTTACAAAACTCTGACTTTGTTATCCATTTATCTGAGAGTTCGTTAAGTAGAGTCTCTACTTGTTGTCGTATCGTGAAATTATAACGAGGAAACGGGACTAAAAATTCCACGTTAATGAACTTCTCAGTAATTAATATCTTCCCTTCCTTATGGAAAATTATTCCTTGAGTCAGAGCTGCTTCCGTGTTAATCGGAGTCTCAAAACTGGGGCCGAAAAGTACGAGACTTAACACAATTGTAAGCAACATTTTCGTATTTCAATAATAACAACTATGTTTCAGGACAATCTTCTACTGATGTGGCTCTTCTAAGTGTTTCAACTGGTTCTATTTGGTCTTCTGGTGTTTATTTGTTCATTTATGTGCGTTACTCGGGCTTCTAGTTCTAGCTTTCTCAATATGGCACTTGTTTATGTGATGTTTACTCATTTCAGGTGTACTCTACTTTTGGGTCATGTGTGCTAATGTGTGTATTTATTGATATTACTACTAAATATGGAGTTTAAACATGTTAAAGTGTAGTTATGTGGTTGAATGGTGGGTGTGTGATGATGGGGATAGTGGTTGGGGGGTCGAATTGTGCAGTGTTTACATGTTTTTTCGAGTTTTTTCAGATTATATTGCCCCCAATATTGCACCATGTGCTTTAATATCACTGTTTTTGCCCTAACTATTGGATGTTGTACGAATGGGACCAGGTTTGTCGGAAGGAACGCTGTTCACTGGTCAAGATTGATTCATCCAAAGTGTAATATGACGGCAGTAGATAATATATTTATTGACAAGGAGAGTGGTGGTGGGAGTGAGTGGTGGATTATTATTATATTAGTAATCTTTTTATTATTATCATTAGTATCTGTGTTGTTGTGAGTGTGGGCAAATCGGAGGAGGAAAAGGAGGAAGTGAAAAGATCAGAGGAAGCTGTCGGGGAAGATTCAGTGTGACTTATTATTTATTTTTATTATAATTAATTATATTAATTGTTGTAATATTGTGTAATATTAATATTAATATGACTGCATAGGGACTATTGGAACTGACTTTTATATTGTAGTTGTAGGTGTAATATTGACTGGTGCTACTAATATACTTCTCACATGGTGCTAGTAATATGGTAGTAATTAGTATATGTCAAATTTGTTTTGTGAGGGAATAAGCGCGTAAGTAGGGGATAAAAGGAAGAATTTGGAGGTAAAAGAATAAGTAAATATTAGTGAAGGGTGTAATTTTGTGTTCAGAGCGGCGTTGTGTGTTTTGCGGCATGTGTTTTTAGCGATTAGTGACCGTAGTGGCATGGTATTTAAACGACCTTGGCATTTATTGCATAATTTGTGCTGTTTGTGTGTTTTCATTCCTGTGATTGTTCATTTTTGACTTAACACTTTAACTTTCTGCTTGCTTAATAACTAGTTTGGCTCAATATTTGAATTTTCAGATAGTTATTGCTAGTCATGGATGTTGCCCAGTATGAGGATTTTCTGACTTTCTTGCGGAGCAAGTCGTTGTCTCAATCGGAATGGATGTATCCATCATTTGTTCGGACATCTGAGGAGCGACGAGCTTATCGGGACAAAGCGGAGCACATGGTACTGGGAACAAAGAATGTGGGGACTTCAGAGTTGGCTGTAAATCGGGAGGTGTTGATGTATAAGGTGGAAGTGAAGGTGGGTAGCGAAACGCAAGTTCAGGAGAAGGAAATTCCAACTCAGCAGATGGTGTCTCAGGAGTTGGCTTCGCTTCATGTCGGGTTCAGTGCTTCTGCAAAGCACATTATTCGTGTGAGGTCACAGGTCGATCGTCTGAAAGCTGCTAGGTTCTTCTTTCCACGGTCGATGGGTGGATTGGAGGCCGCTGTTGAGAGGTAATTGCATATGTTTATAATATTCATTTATATTTCTATTTGTTTTTCTTTAGTTTGTTACATGTATTATTAATTGTGGTGTGGTGTATGCTAATTGTTTAGAGCACGTCGTGAATGTGTGTCAAGTTTCGTGAAGAAGATGCACGGCAAAGAGGTGCATCGCACTTTTTTCCGTGCAAATCTTCGTGCAAACTTGTGTGCCGAATTGGGGTACGAGTTTACAATGACATTTATGCTGAGTATGTGGACGTAGTGTCATTTAAAACTCCAAAGTTGCCTGGTGCGGCTGGTGTGAGGGCCGAAGTTGGTGGTCTGTTTGCTCTCAGTGCTCTGTACTACACTTTAACTGGTCGGAAGTCAGGTATTTGTTGTATTTTATCGCAGTTTTCAGGAAGTTTAGGGCTTTAATTCACTTTTAATCGATTTATTACAGACAAGAAGGTTCCCAAGCATAATGTTCATGCTCTACGCTTGGCTATTGTGGCCAAAATGCGTTCGCCTGTGTTCTCTGAGCTTGTGAAAGACCAGTTAGGGTACTTCGTGTCGGAGTATGAGATTGCTGAGAGTGAAGATAATGGGTCGTTGGTCGAGTTCTGGGTAAATTATACCTTCAATACGTGGTAATTCTGGTATATGCATGTGTAGATATGTATGATTGGAGATTTTGCTGTTTAGTTTGTCGGTATGGCATATTTCTTCGGATGCAATGTCAATACCTATTGGCAGTATACTGAGGAAATGGGGGCGGCTGGGTGTGTTACCGGCATTCTATCAATGCTAAGACCAGCGCTCCTGCTGTACTGATCCAGTGCATCGGGAAATTCATCAACAATGAGTATCGGTACCATTGTGAGCCAATCGTAGACTTTCCAAAGTGAGTATTTAACTGCTTTTGTGAAGATTTATCGTGTTTTTCGTGTAAATTTGAGGCTTTTTGATCATTATAATGACATTTAAACAGGTTGGACGATGCTGAGCGGTACGTGACTCGTTCTACTAGGACAAGGGGTCAGTCCGCTCAGAGTACTAGTGGTGGTGGTACCGTAGCTGAGGATAGCGCCGGTGAGAAATGACTAGTGTCGGTGCAATTGTATTCATCATGTAGTTTAGTTTCATCTATAGGTGAGTTTTTACTTATTATTTGGCAATTGTAGCTTTGATAGTTGGTTTTTACTGTTAGAACTAGGAGCTGTGGTGTGTATGAGAGTGTGGTAACATTTTAATTGCGGTATGTGACTTTAAAATGACATATTGTTGAAAGTGAGTATTTGATGACATAACTAATGTCTGAGCATTAACCTTAATTTACTTGTAAATTATTAATCATAGACAGGTTCCAATGGTTCTAGATACTTGTCCTGGTTGTTAGCAGCACTTGTGTCTAATTTGAACTGGTTTAGAAGAGTATTTGGTACTAATTTTCACAAGTAATTTTTTCGTAATTTTGGCCATTTTTCCGCATCAGGGCTGGTGTTACATATATGTGAACTTTTCGATTTTTATTAAACTTTGGGCAAATTTTTTGGCTTAGCCCACTCAGTAGACATCGGTGGGGAATAACTATGCTATAAATTCAGGTTTTTTGGCACTTTTTGGTGAACTTTTTCACTAATGTATTAAAAACCGAAAAATGCGAAAAATTGAGGGCTCCAGCATCACTCAATTTTTAAATTGCTCCAATCGGACTCAAAATTGGCAGGTCGCTTCAAGGGCTCAAAAAATCCGGCAGCGCAAATATTTGGCGTAATTTGAGCATTTTTCGCAAAGTTATGACTGTTTTTGTGATCTGAACCTGGCTATTTTTGGATCATGAAATTTCGGTCTGAATAAGTCGTCACTGTTCATACATTATCGGTATTGAATGGTTAAAATGGTACTGTCTGTGCTTGGTACTAGTGTATATTACTGAATTATAGGGTTTGAAGCTATTTATCGGGTCAGAACATTGATTTTTTTTTATCCAAAATGCTAATTTTCAGGCATGATTTTTCCACTAATTGAGCTTCTTCGAGACATGTGTCAGTCTGGTGATTCTCTAGTGGCCTAAATCAGGTGCTAATTGTTAGTACTGATATCTGTGGTTTTCAGGGGTAGCATTTTGGTAGCCTTGAAGTTGAATAACTTGTGTTTTATGCCGGTCTTTCTGTGAAATTTACTAGATTTTTACTTGTGAAGCATCATGTTTTGTGCATAAGTTGACATAGATTGGAGAAAATTGATTTTTGACAGTAATTGTTGATCATACTAGTGAGTACTATGTTAGTAGCGACTATTGGTTGCAGTTTGGTTCATGATTTGGCTTTACTATGTGGAGTTTTTTTACTTTAGAATTTTGGGTTAAATTTGATCAGATATGTGCAATTTTCGATTTTTTTCCTTTTTTTCAACATTTATGAATTTCTATGCAATTGTATGGGTTGATTAGGCTTAGACAATTACTAGGGAGACTGAATATTGGATATGGGCTCAAAATTCGGCTATTTGATACTATTTTTCTCGTCTGAATCTGGCTCTATTTTGTCGAATTTGAGAAGAGTCTGAAAGGCTTCAGTTTTTTACTTTTATTTCAACATTTTACTGAACAATTTTCAATATTTTTGATATGGGCGTGTACAGCTTGAGCATGCGGATGTTTTAAGCTAATAATATCGGAGCTAATAACAATTTTTGATCAATATTTCGGATCTTAGGAACTTGTTCGTAAATTTTCAAAAAGTCTCCAAAATTGAGTGGCCCAGCGTCACTCAATTTTTTAAATGCTTCGATTGAGCTCAAAAATGATGGATCGCTTTATCGGCTCAAAAAACCCTGCAGCGCAAAAATTTGGGCAGTTTCAACAATTTTTTCACTAGTTATAACGTTTTTGCTGCAGTGAACCTGGGTTTTTTGAAAAGGCTCAGATAGAGGATAGGTTATTGGCTATGAGGCTATGAAAACTTGTTCAAAATGATTGATATTGCTATGGTTGGATTGCTCATGAATAGTGCTAACTGAATTAACAATAAATTTAGGCATATTCAGGTATTAAGAAGCATTTTGATCACTTTAGTTGGAAATTATACTTAAATTTTTGTGATTTTCGTTATGTTGGCAGTCTTTTCTCAGCTTGTATTGGCACTAGGGGCTGGAAGTGCATATTCTGAGAGTTATATTCTGAAGTGCATATTCTGAAGTGCATATTCTGAGATGTGGGCGTGCTGGTGGTATGGTTAATTGTTGTCAGAAGTTAATAATATTGACTCTAGCTGGAAAATAACTGAATTTTTTCTGACAAAATTGTGGCAATTTCAGAGCTTATTTGGGTTTAAGTCTTCATGGTTGATACTGGGATGAAATGGGATTGGTTTTTATGGTACTACAAGGCTAGTGATGGGTTGCACTAGGGTTGTAGTGGGTATAGGTGGCTTTTATCGGTTCAGGTGGAGAATAAAATGACAAAATTTTTGAAGCGGAGGATTGAAGCAGAAGCGCAATTTTGGTTTTTTCATCATTTTTCAACATATGCTTGGAAACATTGGGTTTTAATCCTTGTCTGAGTTTGTACCATATAGGTGGCTGTTGGGAGTAGCTGCTGGAGGCATTTGTGACAGTTTTTGGCATATTTTTGGGGGTTTTTTGTGGGAGTTATCATTGAATTCGAGCGGATTCGAAAAGTGTCAAAAATTGAGGGCTCCAGCGTCACTCGATTTTTAAAGTTCTCCAAATCGCTTCGAAATTTGCATGTCGGTTCCTCGGCTTGAAAAGTGCTGCAGCGCAAAAAAATCGGGATGATCGGGGCTTTTTTCACAATTTTATTACTATTTTTCTGAAGTGAACCTAGGACTTCCGGAAGGGTCAATTTTAGGCTAAGTTTTTGGTACTTTAAACGGGTCAAATGGGGTCAATAATAGCGGGAATTGCTTCTAATAGATAAGGGCTTTTCAGAACAATGGGTTAATCCAGGTTCAGACAAGTAGTTCTGGAGATATAACAAAATAACTAGGATTTGAGGTCATAATTTTTCGAATTTTTTGCGATTTTTGGACTTTAGGGCTAACTTGCTAAGGATTGTTGGGCTTTTGGGTCAAATGAAGGGTGCTGCTAGACTGTACTGGGTCTTTACATGCTAATGGATATAGATGTTTATGGGTAGAGGGTCGAAGACTTGACATATAAGCTCAAAAGTGATGTTAAAATCCAGTTTATCATAGCCACTGGCGAGTTTTGGAAGACTTAAGTGTGAAGTTCCTGCATCTATTACTATTTCTCTCAGTTCATAGAGACTTGCTAATACGGATTTGTGTGTGGGTTTGTGGTAGTATCTAAATTTGGTGACTAAACTGAAGATATAACGTTCAGAAATGGGGTCGAAGTAAATTAAAACTGAGCCAACATCAGGTGGATATCTAAGTCTAATTGCACTTGGGGCTGCTGGGTACCAGCTTTTGACTTGTCGGGCTAATCCCTTTGTCATTGCAAGGTCTGCTGATATACAGTGTGCAAAAGAGTGTGGAGAGTATAAGATATCTGTTGGTGAACTTAGATATGTTGCATTTATTTCTTGACTAAAATGATTTAATTTTTTGGTTTGAAGAGCCTGGTGAAGAGTTTTTTGTTTGAGATCAGGTTACTGGTTTGTTTGCTGAACTGCTGGACTTTTTCCCTGAAAATTTTGCTATACTTGCTCTAACTTGATCTAGTTTTGTCTCTCTACTTGGTGTATTTGACTGTTTTGCTGCTTGTGCTGATGCTTTTATTGCTTCGCGTCTTTCTTCTTGTTCGTCTGGCACGTGCATTTTTTGGTCTAGGACTGCCTGATCTTCTAACTTGGTTGATTAGGTAAGGGTTTGATCTATCTTTATCATGCAACTATATTTGTCTGCTCACTTTGAACCCTTAGTTATTTTTCTTCTGTTGGTATTCTGGTGATTTAAAGGCACTTATCTCTGGTTTTCGTTTAGTGTGATAAGGTCGGGCACTTATTTTTCTATCAGTTAACGCAAATTGTTCTTCGTGTGTTTCTAGAGGCGACTCACTATCGAATGGTTCTATTGACGGTGGCTGGTGAGCTGGTAGAAACATTTCGTCATCTGATGAGGATGATACGAGAGGAACACGATTTTCTGGTTCTTGCTGTCGAATTTCATCAGCAATTAGTGGATCAACCGGTATTCTTGCTATTTGATCAGCATCTAGGTTCTGGTCAGCTAGGTTTTCGTCTGAACTACTATTTTCTTCAAATAAGTTAGGAATTGCTTCATCTGAGCTTGAAGAATCAAATACTGGAAAATGTACTGGAGCTGTTCGTGGTCTAACTGCTGGTGCTACTACCCTTGGTGGGGCCGGTGGTGCTGCTGGAAGTGCTGCTAATGCTGTTCCTGCTAAGGGTTTACCTAATGGAACATTTTTAGTCACTTTTACTGGGTCCTGCTTCACTTTTGTAGCTTGTTTTATCTCCCTTTCTTGTTCCTTTATCAATTCCGGGATATGTTTATCGAATAGGTATGGCTCCATATGTTGTTTCCTAGATGGATCAGGTTGAAATTTTGCAGGGTTGATAGTCTCGAGGTCTTCAGGAGTTTCACTTGGTTGAATTGGTTTCAATCTTATTCGATGAACAAACTGGGTGTAATTCATATTTACTTTTCGAATGATGTAATTAGAGTCAGTAAGGGCTTTTTCCACTCTATAAAGCGGTAGCCATTTCTGAACTTGGGAAGCTATTACCATTGATTGCTCTAGTAGCTTAGGACTCAATAGTAAACAGAATGATTTTTCCGGAATCGGTTTTGCTGAAGCTTTTTGATCATAATACTTTTTGTACTTCAGGTAAGCAGTCGTTAGTTTTTCTTTGTTTTCTCCAAACTTTTGCATCATGGCGTCTTGCAGTTCATTAACAAAATCAGAATATACTGCTACTGCATCCATTACTTTTCTGGAGAACCTAATGTCAAGGGGCTTTATAGGTTCTCTGCCATGGAATAAAATTGAAGGACAACAATTTGTCGCTGAATGATATGAAGTATTATGAATAAAAGTTGCAAGAGGAACATATTTGTACCAGTCTTTGCATTGTTCCTCAGTATTGAGCTTTAATATTCGTTTTAGTGGTCCGTGAGATTGTTCTACTGCTCCAATAGTTTGAGGGTGCTTTAGTGAAGCGTGCTTCAACTTTACTTCTAATAAACTTGCTCATTCTGACATTAATTCTGAAGTAAAATTTGTTCCTAAGTCACTAAGTATCGTTTGAGGAATGTAGCTGTCTTGGAAGAACACCTTTACTAGTTCTCGGGATACTGTGTCAGCGTATCCATTCGTTAATGGAACTGCGAATAGGTACTTTGTGAAAACATCTATTCCACTCAGAACATACTTATATTGTGTTGACTTTAGGGGGCCTATTAAATCAATTTGTAGCATACCTCCTGGATATGATTTTAGAGAACTGACTGGTTGTACCTTTGGTGTGATGTGGTTTTTTGGTACTCTGTTAAAATGAAGACAAGTGAGGCAGTTTTTGATGAAACTAATGAAATGTTCAGTGAAACCTGGGTAATAGAATCGCTTTCCAAATTCCTGAATTGTTGCTTTAATGCCTAAATGACCTGCTGTTTGTGAATTATGGAGCCTGTATATACTCTCTTTCCACAAAGTACTTTTCCAGTATCGCCATAAAAATTCCGGTATGAGACATTTCCTTCAAGAATTAATCTGTTGAAATGTTTGTAATACTTTTTTAAATTGGTTGAAGCATACTTTAAGTCTAATTGTTGATTGTTTTGTTGAATCCAGCCTATTACTGTTCTAATGTCTGCATCTTTTTGCTGCTCTTCTGTTAAATTGAGACTAATTAAGTTGTCTGTAAGGTCTGGGAATTCATCCAATGGATTTGGGTACTCAATTGAATTTTATTTCTTGTTTTCTTTTAAGTTTAAATAGCCCTTGAATTTCTCTACTGGGAAATTAGTTTTTTGTATTCATCATAGAAGCCGAGTTTTTTAAGCACATCAAGTTCGTCACTATTAATTTCATCACTAAAGTTTTCAGTATCAAGTAATACATTCAGTTCAATATCAGGATTTTGTGCTTCTGTATCAATTTCTATTTCTTTAACTGGAATTCTATCTGTTAATTTTAAAGACATTGTTGCTGTTTTGTCATTCTCCATTCGGGAGAAGAAATCTGCGGCGTAGTTAGCGCGTCCAGGAATGTGAGCAATTACTATATTAAATGCGAGTATTCTGTCTAAACAATTCCAAAGAGATGGCGGTATTACTTTTGACTGGAAGAATTGTGTGAGGCTTTTGTTGTCAGTGAATATAATTACTTGTTTACTTGATCCCCAAATGTACTGCAAAAAGTAGTCCAGCGCGTAGTACAAAGCTAGGAACTCTTTGTAATAGATTGAAAACTTTAATTGCGTTGCATTAAACAAATGCGATCCAAACGATACGGGAGCGTATATTTTCTTTTCTTTCTTTCCAGTTTCATTTACGTAGTCTTCCACCATTAGTACAAAACCTGCACCGTGGAAATTAGCGGCACAAAGAATTACATACTGTAGGCCTGGTTTTGGCAATCGCAATGTTACATTCGTTGCTTCCATTAGATCCTTCTTTATTACTTCTAATGCTTTTACGTGTTCTTCGGTAGTTTCTATCACTGCATCCTTCTTCAGGAGCTTGTAAAATGACATTAGTGTCTCACCTAGATTAGGTATGTAATTGCGGAAGAATTGAGTGAAGCCGATTAAACGCTTTACTTGTTTTGTCGTTTTTGGCATTTTGAATTTATCAAGAAATTTCGTTATTTTTGCTTTTTCTGGTGATATTCCTTCTGCACTGATGTTATTTCCAAGGAATTTCATTGTATCTGTTGCTATTTCACACTTTTCGGGCGACAGTTTTAGACCGGATTGACGTATACAGATTATTATTTCTCGCAAAGAGGGTACCAATTGTTCAAAAATTGTTACTGCATTTCCGATATCATCCATAAACTGGGTACAATTTCCTGAAGCTAAGCATGGGTCCAAGTAATGTCTAATAAATGAGCAAAATCCAGTTACTGACTTATTCAATCCTTGTGCCAGACATTTATAGGCATAAGTTCGCGAAGCAAAGTTAAAAGCTAGCAGTTGCACTGATGCATCGTCTGCCATTTGCACGCAGTGATATGATTGAGAACAATCAAGTTTTGTGAATAATTTTTTCCCGGCAAAGTAGTTTATTGCATCACTCCTGTTCGAAATTGGGAAATTTGTTTTCACATAATCGTTTTTCAGCAAATGATTTACTTTTCTCAAGTCAATTAATAGTCTAAGTCTTCCTGAATTTTTCCGTTGAGCGAAAAGTGGACTACTATATCTTGATTGAGACAAAGTTGTTATCAGTCCGTAGTATTGCATTAATGCTGGTTCTACTTGTAACTCATTTCTCAAGTGGACAGGCGTTGGAGGGCCTTGTTCGTAAATTGGTATGTTTCTTTCTGGAGTTAGATTTATTTTTAAATCTGTATTATATCCAACGTCAAATCTGTGTTTCGCAAAGATATCACTGAATTCGACTAATAGTTCACCTACTACTGCTTTTTGCTCATCATTGAGGGCTGATTTGTCCCGCGGGAATTTGCTCAAAAAGATTATTTTGTCCTGATGGTTACCCTTTGGATCTAATTTCTCCATTTCTTGCAGTTTTAGCAGTTGCTCAAAGCTTTCTCTCTGCAAGGGCGACAAATTTGTCGGATCTGGGCACGTTTCAGGCGTTGGGAACCACAATTTTTCATATTCCGGGGCCGGTTTTGCGTATCTGTGGCGTATCTGTGGCCATATTCTTTTTGGCATATCTGTGACTTGAATTAATTGATTTATTTCTGTTTAATAATTTTCACTCATTTTTGCTACATTTATTAATTGAGGATCTACTTCTAACAACTTTTCTGCTTGATCAGACGCTAAGAACAAGAATTTGGCTATTTCTTCGCCTTTATTTATGGTAATTGGGTGATCAGTAAAGTTCAGGACGTAGATGTAGAGAATATTATTTTCAGCAACTTTACTTAATGAAGACGTTAATATTACTTCGCTATCATTTTCAAAGATTTCATTTGGAATTATTACCCCACAAAGGTCAGTGAAAGATTATAGTTTATCGTAAAGCTTGCATTCTAATACTGCTTGTTGATTTGGTTGTAAGACTTGTTTTTTCTGTGTATAAACTCCAAATTTTTTGCGTTTTACAACTCTTCAGGGTTGCTTTTCTGGCTTTATTTCATTTATTTGTAGAGTTTGATCAGGGAATTTAATGTAACTTTGTCCTGGGCAGATGCTAACTTTGTGTTTAACGAAGAAGGGGTTGCCTAATATTACAGGAGTTGTGACAATTAAAACAAGGAAATCTTCTGTAAATGTTTGTGTGCCCAATTTAAATGTAACTTTAATTGCTTTGTCAATTTTAACTATATTTCCGTTTGCCATTTTTACTTTATCTAGATCAGGTTTTTCTATTTCTGCTATTGAATTGATATTTGTAATAATAAGCTCCTTGTAAAACTCACGACTCATCACGTTTGCAAATGCTCCTGTATCAATTAGTGCGCGTCTTTCTAATTCTCCATTAAATTTAACTTTAACATAGGATAATGTTCTGCCTAAAAGTGGGACAACACTGAATAATGTGGTGTTGGCTTTGGTGTGGATTGAGGTACTTGTGTTGGGAGTTGCACAGATTTATTCACTTTACATTTATTATTATTACTTTTGCGTTTTCTACGCTTTTTGTTACTTTTATTGTAAACTGGCTCTATTACTTCATCTAAACTAGGGCTATACGTGCTTTCGTTATAATGTTTAACTGAGTTTTTATAATTTTTATTTGGTTTTTTAAAGTTGGGTGGCTTTATTAGTTTTTTTGTTGACTAAATGGAAAATTCATACCTCTCATATTTCTATTTTGAGGAATACTTGCACGATTGAACTGGTTTGCTTGCTGACTACCATATCGGTTTTGTGATGGGCTATCATAAACTATTCCCTGTCTAAGAAGGATTTGAGGGGTATTTTTTGTTGGGAACCGATAAATTTGTCTATTAACATCAGCTGGTTGAACTAATGGGGGGTTATCTGAAGGTTCAGTCCAATAATTCCGAGTTTGTGGCTGTTCATTATAATGATATGGTCTAGGAGCGTTAAATTGTGGTCTAAACTCTCGGTAATTATTAGAACGGGGGGATTATTGTTGCTGGGGCCGATAGTTTTGCCGAAATTGACGATAATTGGGCTGATATTGACGGTAATTTTGTCGATAATTCTGATATTGAGGGCGGAAATTTTTTCTATAACTTTGTTTGTAGACTTGTTGTGGGTAATGTGGTGTGAAAATGTTTGCTGGGCCTAATTCTGTTTGCTCAGTTTTAGGTGCTGTTCTCTGTTCAAGCTTCTGCTCAAGTTCTTTTTGATTATTTGAAATAACAGTTATTGCTTTTAACATTTTATCAGTGTTTGTTTCAGTTATTTCATTAAATCCGTCATCAAAGTACTCTTCTCTGTTGCACATCTCCCTAATTGCAATCTGTTGGCTAGCTAAGGTGCATAATTGATCAATGGTATCTGTATCTGGCCTTTCTAAGAGCTTAGACTTAAGCCAATTTGGCATAGACTTAATAAAGAAGTGCTTTATTTGTTCGTTTTTTCTATTTTCTGACATCTGAAGGGCAGATTCTCTTGCTGCCGTCTCTCTTTTGAATCTACGGGCTTTAGGTTCACCTGCTCCTGCTGGCGCTACTACTATGTAATGTGCTGGATATGCTTTATTGGCTTCAGTTCTTAACTTTACTAAGAAATTTTTTACAGTGTCTGTTTTTGGATTAAACTTTTGATTCTCTAACTTTATGACTCTCATCTCTCTCAAGTCATCCTGCGTGAATCTATTTCTTAGAGCTGTTATACTGTCTTCGAAGACTAGTCTGGTAGCCTCTGGTAGAGTTAAGAAGTATCGTAAAGCGTCTCCTTTTAAATGTAACTGTAAAAAGTTCGCTTGTTGCACGTTTGCGATTGCTGCTACTCCGATTGCACCTGTTATTAGTTGTTCGAACTCGTTAAAATTGTCCCTTTCTGATCCGGAAAAAGGCGTGATGTTGATTTGCGCGTGTGCCATTTTGCTTTTTACCCGATTAGATTACATACTTTTCGTTAAATCAGTCTTACTTTCGTTCTAAAGTATTAAATAGCACACTTAACTTAACTCAATGGAGAAATTAAGGGGTTTTAAGAGATGAAAACAGTTAACTGAATAGCACAAGAATATCAGAAAAGAAACTACTGAAACCCTTCGTTTAGAGAATAATAAAGACTTATATCGTTGAAGCCGTATGGGCCGCCGAAGTCTCACCTCTTAAGAGTGCCCATTAGTCTAGGAAAAATTGTGGGGACCACGACCGCACAGGCCTTGTGGAAGCTGCACTCAGATAGGCAACAGCATAATGACCGAAGTCACTGTTTGATTCATCAACCTCCGGAGCTGGGCTGGGAAATAAAATATAATTGTTTTATTATTCTGTTTAAAATTTTGTTTTGCCCTCTTTTAGTTAATGTTTAAGTGATGGTTTCAGTAATTTAGCTTATCCTGATGTTATCTGATAATCAGTAATTATGTTTTCAAGGTTAATGTCTCTGTCAGATTGAAGTTTGTTGCAAATAAGGCCAAATTTGCGAACTTTTTGATTTAGACTTTTTGCTGTCCAATAAATTGCAACACGTTTATCATCTTTATCTAGCACATAAATGACAATGGATTTATAAAGAGAAGAGGAGAAAGCAGTTACTATCTGAGCTTGGGTTTTGTTGCTGTTTTGTGTGTAGTTAGTGTTATTTCCTTCAATATGTTCAACAAAATTGGGGGAATCGGGGCAATTATTAATAGCGGGCAGAATTCGTTCTTTATAAATTGACATAAATAAAGCACCAAAATTAATTTTACAAATTCATTTACTCACAATATCCTCGTTTGCAAATACCCTGTGTTGTTTTTGTCCGTTGTGGCGGCTGTGGTTGACTTTGTTCCAGTTATTGTCCACTCAAACACTTTTGAATTGTTGTTACAATTAGTCCACAAAAACACAAACACAGTTTCCACCCATTATTTCCTTTGTTACTGCTTTCTGCAATATCGTCTTGCTCGGAAAGGAAGTGCTGGATGCTGGTCTGGATGATTGGAGTCTCTTAAGGTAATGGAGAAAAGACAAAAAAAGAAAATGTCGGAAGAAAGAAGGAAAATGTCGAATTTATCAAAGAATTTTACAGAATTTCGGTCCGTTAAACTGGGAAGTTAATAACTCCTGTCACCATGTTTCGCACTGATTTTTAAAGGTTGACTTTATGGTGTTATTGAGGTAAATATTCGAAGCAAATAGTTAGAATAACTGACATTTTATAAGGACTTATTTAGTGTCTCACAGTGCGATTTTTAGCAGATATATTTTGAATAAAATTAGCTAGTAATAGCCTTTTATTGAGCGGTTCAGATGCGTGATATATCCACTAGTTTGCCTTGTATTTTAAAGTTTTGTTAATACCGGTTTCGGATCTAATGAAGTTGACTCAAACTTAGAGTTTTTAGAGAGATATTCCAGTTCAATCTTTAATTATTTGAGCAACAATTATTTAATAAGTTTAGCAAGAATTTTCTCAAGTTTTATAAGATGTTAGGCAACTGATTGTCAGGCTGGTTCTCCGGTGTTCTGCTGATAGTGGGTTCAGCAGGACTGTGCCTTGAGTTGTATTGGTCCTTCGCAAATATTTACTGATTTTCAAGTTGGGCAATTTCCGGCTTTTGTACGTCTCTTGATGTTTGTTAAGTACATATACAAGTTCCGTATTAGCACCTACTTTATCAGAATAAATACTTCACCAAGTACATAATCTCTCACAAAGTTATTTACTGATTATGTGAATTTATCATAAAGAAATTCAAAAAAGTAAATATTGAGGCTTTTAGGCACTTGATATGTTTGCTATTAAACTGTCACTCTGCGGTTGTTTTTCGTAAACATAAACAAATTAGAGGTTACAGGTCTAGATGGAAATACTGGCTCTATATGGCCTTGAAACTAACTGAATATTAATTAATATAAAGCACTTAATTATGGATATTTTAAGGAATATCATCACGTAACTATGAGGGACGAAATAGGGGCGTGACAGGGGTGTTAGAATAACGATCAAACAATAGTCTTGAAGTTACTGAGAATTCGAAAGAAAGTTTAACTTACCAGATTACAATGACAAGAGCAAACTGATGTTGATCACAGAATTCATATAAAATGAATCGTCAAGAAATGGTGCTTAGAATCAATATTCGGTTCAAATTGGTGAATCTAGATAACTAATATTAGAGTGAGATTATTTGATGTAAAACCGTCCCAGCATATATTGAAAGATTATGATACCACCGGAAATGGGAACAAATTCTTAGAAAAGTGTAAATGCATACCATCTATGGTATCCCCTGCGACTGATTTCTGGGAAATTTGCAGAAGCAAACCATATTGGGTAACCCTTGCGACCCCCATTGTAAATCATGGTGCTAAAATTAGTTTCGTATCTTGACCTTCTCGCACTGATATTGGGTATATATACAGCTGATTTTTGAGCCTTTTTTCATCCCCAAAATCAAATCACCATCTTGATCTAATAATCAGATCTCTCCTGTAAATCTCTAAATTCTACTGTAAAATATCATTCTGTTTATTCTCTCATTTTGAGAAATTAATTTTTCTACTTAGTTAAAAACACTTTTATTCCGCTTGCGAAAACCCATAACCCAACACAAAGGCCAGTTATAGGAATCATAATTGCGATCTGAAATATGGTTTCGAAATCAATCCATTAGTTTTGTCTCAATCTATTTATTTTTCAAAATCTTTTTTCGAATTTTGAGATGACCTTATGTTCATTATTTTATGATTTGAAAAGACAATGAACGCGAGCCTAGTCAGGGCCGCATTTTTAGGGGCAAAAACATTGCAAAGTATTCAATGCATGGAAGATTTTATATAATTTTCGTTTCCCTGGGCTGATTTTACATAGTGACGTGCTATACAAAAACTAACTAAATTTCAATGGGGAAACGGAACAGATCTATTTAACTCCCTCAATTGGGCAGCCTCTGTAGATTTTTCCCATGAAACCTGTGGCAAGGAGGGGAAGTTCTATTCGAGAGTTTGCCACTGTTCGTTAATCGTGCTCTTCGTTCTCGTGTGTCACTCACTTTCAATTGATGCGGCTCAAAAAGACTATTCCGCATTCTTAAGTTCTCGCTTAGTCGCTCTGCGTTCGACTGATTACAACACCGTTCGTCACCGCACTTGTGCTTGGAAAAACAACAGATGATTGCTGTATCACGAGGCTGATTGAACTCGCGTCTGTAATTTTTCTTGGGTAAACGTTATCATGTGGAGCGTCCATCTGGTATACGCTCCACTTGATGTTCCACCACCTTTCTCTGATCAGCGACCAACATTCTGCTGACAACCTCTTCTGCAATTCCGACCAAAGATCCCATTCCTACTTTCTAGTATCATTCCTGCTCTTCACATCTGTGCCCGGAAATGTTTCTTTTTTTTCTACCCTCCTGCTTCTTTCCTGCGTCGAAGCTATCCCTATTGTTCATTCTCCGTCTCCACTTTTTATTTCTACCCAAACAAACATAAAAACCAATACGTTCTTTTTTAGTACGCTATTCTCTATGTTACTCTAACCTGTCCAGCTAACAAAACATGTCCTGCCTGTTGCTCTGGTCTTTGCTATGACGAAAACAAATTTGAGGTTCCAGCGCTTGTCATTCGTAAACCTGTTACAATCACTGGGGAGAGATACAAACTGTTAACCAATCAAATCATAGTAAACTATACCGTTTCACGTGTTTACTCAGTTTACAGTGAGCAGTTTGAATCTCATCCCCAAATAATTCAACATATATTTTTCACTATTAATACTATTAATTTATAGTACAACACTTTTTTCATTATTAATTGCTCAACTATGTTGGTTCAGTATGGTTAAGCAAATTATTTCTTAATTAATGCGTTTAGAAAGAGGTTCTTTTTTATGCTTAGCAGAAATTGTTCATTTTATTGTTCCGACCCGTCTTGAGGGGGGGGGGGAACTATATACTCAAATGGGTTTTTTTGTTTAGTCAATTTTCGCCGATCGATAAATTCATCGTTGAGAGATGAGACTAGTATCATTAGAAAGCTTGTCCAGCGTCGAACATGGAATTAAAAAGATTTTTTAATTTTCGTTTTTTACAGGGAGTTATAGAGGTTTAAATTTTTGAGAAAATAGAGTGGATTCCGTTGATTTTATTCACATTTTTCGGAACTTTGTAAAAAAAATTTCGCCAGTTTTGCTATATTTTGTCAGAAATTTTTTAAGAAAGTCTTGTTTATTTTATTTTTAAGGACAGAAAATATTGTTGGCTATTTCTATTTAATTTTTTTGTCAAAAAATCCAGACTTATTCATCAAAAACAGCACGAAATAAGTTTATTCAGTCTACTTTGATTAAATTTGCAGGAAGTGCACACCCAAACACCACTAACACAATCTTTGTAGATTCCAAAGGGGCAATTTTTACTTCAACGTCCGTTGAGAGTGCTCTGTAACTAAAACTTTGACCAATCTTGGACTGTTACAATCCAAAAATAATTTGGATTAAAATCAGTCGGTCTTTTTTTTAAAAAAATTTGATGTTTTTTTGTTAATTAAATAACAGAACAATTCAAATCAAAGATTACTGGTGATAGGTCCAGTTGGCTTCCAATTAAGCTCCAAATTAGTGAATCTAATTTGTTACTTGAAAGCTTTTGGTCGTTTTGACTTTAAAAAAAATTTGATTTAATAAATAAAAATTGGCTTATTGAACTTTGCCTCCATTTTTTTCTTACTTTGTCAACTTGTAGCTTAGTGTCAGCAACGAAAGAATGATTCTTCTTTCTACTGATTTCAATTCATTCATTTTCGAGGCGCCTTAATTTATGGTTTTCTGACTTTGATACTACCAGATTTTAAATTTTTTTTTTAGCTTTTTGCCCATTTTTCATGTCTTCTATTTTTGTCGCATTATCTCGTTATTGACATTTCATATATCATTTTATTGGTGTTCAAAATAGAGCAGAATTGATAATATTAAAATCTTTAAAGATTTAGATTACGGTTTTAAGGGCTTCGACACTTCTTTCTCGAATAATTTAATTGAATTCTTTAATCTTGTTTTTAACTGTCGTTTTTACTTTGTCTTTTTAATTGTAGGATACATCTTCTACAAGGACCCCGTCTCATTGGCTTCCGTGGAAGAATAGGTGAGCCGATATTCTGATATTAGTAGATAGCTGATGGCTTTCATGACTTCGAAAACAATTGTTTTCCAAAACTAAAGAAAAAACAATAATTTCGCAATTCGGTTCCTTTTAGTGTCTGTTTGTTACCTAGTCTTTTTAATTACAGGCTATATGTGAAACTATTATTGTTGTCAACGAAATGATCCAAAACTATATGTTTTTAAAGAGTTCGTTATGCGTTTACTCGCTTCGACACAGGTTTTTCACAAAAAAATAACAAGTTAATTTTTGATTTTTGTCATTTTGACGTTCTTTTTATAGATGTAAGACATATTCTGGATATTTGCTAGTCTCAAGGGCTTCCTTTGGAAAAATAAATGAACCTATTTATTTATTTCATTTTGTAATTAATGGCTTTCATGTCTATGGAAGTAATTTTTTTTCGAAAAAAAAAGCGTTGCTTTTTTTTTGCCTTTTTTTTGTCCACTTGTTAACTAGTTTCATTATTGAGAGGTCACATAATACATTATCAGTGTTCAAATTATCAGTCTCGGTGGAATCGAACATAGTTTGGCGGCCAATTTATGGTTTTACGGCTTCGAATGCGTTTTCTGACGAGTTTTAATTGATCTTTTGTTTGTTGTCTATTCGTTGTTCTTTTTGTAACAGCATAAACAATATAATACCGACAGTTGTCAATCGCCTTTTATAGAAACATTGGTATTTATAGACCTATGGTATATTTTAGTTGATTTCTAATGGTTTTCATTACATTGAATTTAATAATTATAAGCGAATTTTTCAACTTTACGGTTTTTGTTCTTTATTGTCTAACTTTTACCAAGCCTTGTTTTTGGACTGGTCCCATATCTTTCTGTTGAATTACAAGTTATTTTGTTTAGTTTCAGTTTTATATGACTATATTATGACTTTGTTATGAAATTTTGTTTTTTAAAACGGACATAAAGTTTTTGATGTAATTAATGTTTGTTGTTGTTGCTAGATTTTGCTGTTCGTCTTGACTCGCTTTCTTAATATTGGCATATCTCAAAAATTTAATGCATCTTTTTCTGCTCCACTGAGTTATTTGCTTCGGAAGCTATTTTTTCGTTCATTCAACAATTTTTTTAAAAAAAACTTGGAGTTTTTTATGTTTGTCTATCGGTTCTTCTTTTGCTGGAGAATTGTCAAAATCGTGGATGAGCGGGGTCGGAACCTTATGTGCGATCGCACATTACCCAGCCTCCTTGTTAGTTCTTTGAGTTTGAGCGCTCAATTGTATTTGTGCCCTATTATTGCACATTTCTTTACAAACTCACCATGGAAAAGCAGCCGCAAGGCAGCGCTTCCAAGAATGAAATGGACTCTGATGGAATTTCCAACAGTTCACTCTTAAGATTTGGGAGGTATGCAAAAAAGATGCAGACTAGACGGTGGCAAAGAATCCTCGCGTCGACAAAAACCGCGGCCTCCTCAGATATTATGACCATGGTTTGTACTTACATATTCAACAACACCAAGTTCTACAACTTCGCTAGTGTCTGGAGAGGGTTGGTGTATTTTACTGGTGGAATTGGCGTTGGTTGAGAATTTAATTACTTTTTAAAAAAAGCATCAAATTTCTGGCAACCTCCAGCTTTTACCGCCTAAATATTTTGTATACCGTCCCCTGAGGAAATTGTGTTGCGATCTCCAGCACGGGAACTCACATGCAATTTTACATTGGAACCGAAATAGAACTGGAACTTGATACTGATAAATGATCGAATGTTTTAATTCATCAAAAATTTTAATTCGTCTTTCGATTTTCGTTTCTAAGAGAGACGTTGTGAATAGGTAGTTTTTTCTACATGTTCCTAGTGAAAATGAACACATAATGATTGTGCTTGGTTGCAATTTTACTGGGGTCCGGGGAGTCATTGTCTGATATTAACTCTTCCTATCTCTTAGTGTTGTGATCACGTGTTGTGAACTCTTAAATGTTAGAAGGCCTGAATTCTCGCGGAAAGATCATGAAATTGAAATTCAGTTGTATCTACAAGTATTTAAAACACGTACGTTAAAAATGCCGGAAGTCGGTTGTGCCCAAAGTCAAAATGCTAGAAGTTGCTATATACATAACCAGAAGTTATCTTTCACTGACTTTCGTCATTTTAAAACGAGCAAGTTGCGTGTTTTAAACAAGGTTACGTGACTCTGCAGAGGTAACTTTGAAGTTCTGCCTTAACAAGTTGCCTGAACTGTTTGTAGCCAGTGAAACTTGTCCTGGCAACTGAAACTTTAGCAGATACCTTTCGCGCATTCATATCAGCTCTATACCAGTGAGCTGCGCCCTGAGTAAATTAGATACGCCCCGGTATAAATAAACCTCGCTCTCTGCAAAATCTGGCGGTCCTATTTTGAGTTGAAATCAAAAAAATTGCATCGAAAGATTAAATTTTGCCTCTTAGTTTCAAAAGCTTGGTTACAGGTATGATATATTTGATTGATTGTATTTTTACGGATGAAGTAAGCAATTTATCAATTCCTATAACTGATTTCAATTAAACGTTAGTGTACTCATTTTCATCCTTGAATTTGGTATCTTGAAATTTTGGGAATTTTTGAAGTCAACGATAAGAGAATATATTAAATTGCAAATCTATTTTCAAAAAAATGCTTACTTTTACCCGTATTTCTTATTTATTTCTTATTTGCATTCCCACCAGATAAAATAGAATACTATTATTTGATATTTTTGTTCACACAACTTCGTCACTTTCACGCAAACGTAAATTGCTCTAACATGGTCACGCATTCTGTAAAACCTGTCCGTCCATTTTTCGCTTTCATTTTTTTTATTTCACTGTAATTCTTGCCTCCGTGATCACTTTTCCGAACTTGTTTGTAGCCTCACAAATGTAGTCGCCTTGGTCTGCTTTCGTGACTTTGGATATTCTTAGCGTACATTCTCCATCTCCTTTCTGTTGGATGGTCAATCGGCTACTTGGAGTTATTGGGCGACCATCTTTGCGCCATGTTACCTAAAATTTGAAGTTAGAATAATTATATTTTAAAATTAGTTAATTATACGTAAAACAATCAGCTTTTTAGACATTAAACTTATATAGAATCTACTGAATTGCAATCATGCTCCTAGCAAGGGATGCGAGCTATAGACACATATGAAACTGGAGCAAATCTTTGAATCCTTGTTGCAGAAGTTAAGAGGCGAGTCGGCCTTGAATAGTGTGCCATCCATGAGCGGGGACAATCTATACTGATAAGTCTTTGACTCACCCAATGAGTGGGGAGCTCAAAATTTAATGCATTATCATACTAGCTGTAACTCAGTGGCGGGTGAAATTTGATTGCCCAGAACAGGAAGTTTTACCTCAAACAATTTTTCCAAGAAGGAAACGAGTGTGATTGCATGGGTTGAACTGATAACAATGATGGTTTATGAACCAAGATTTTCTAATTCTGACGTATACAATCTACTGAATTTCCAGAAATTAAGGAATCAAACATGAAAATAGTGGTAGTTTATGTAGTGTATTGCCCAGGATGATGTCCTCGACACAAGACAAGTTTTGACCAGGGGGTCTCCCAACTCAATGGTCTGAAAATATTATTGGTCAAGATTTCCGTCCGGCCAATACCAAATTTTGGTCTGTTAGGTCTGGCAAACACCCACATATTGGTCTGTTCGGTTTGGCTAATACCCAGATTTACTTCATGAGATAACAAAAAAGCTGAATGAAGCAAAAAGGGTCCTTTGAAACAGTTCAGCATTCAAGTGAAATCGAACTCAGCATCTCTGATATCCATTAGAGGGAATAGTTGTTAACTTTTCACAAATTTAAAAACTTTTGGACAGCGAGTTTCCAACATAACGTAGACAGGTCTGAAAGACTTTTCTCAAATGGCTTCAAGAAACAAATGAGATATTTAAATTTTTATAAAATCTACACATTTTTTAAAGCTGGGATACTGTCATTATAAATTTTCATCCGTGAGCTTATCAGACCACATATTTAAGAAGACACATTCCGAATATAAGACACATTCCGAATCGAGAGCCCTACTTATCTGCCGCTTAAAAAATAAGTTCAAACTATCGTTATTAAGTATTAATTTGAGGGAGGAATCAATTTAAAGTGGCTTCAGAAAATCAACTGATTGTGTCTGGAAAACTTCAGGAAAGCAAATTGGATGAAAAAATGAACGTCTTCATTGTCACTGTTATATAATTAAAATATTTAAAATTTTTTATTGACATATTCAAGCACGATTTTTGTTCAAGCTGTTTATGAGGGGTAATGATAAAAATGGCAAAAGTTTACTGTCCTTAGTTTTTATTTTGAGAAATGCTGTTGAATACTGAAGAAAAAAACACCTAGGACAGTGTGTTGAATTTTGATAGACATCAAACTGAGATGGTGTTTTATATTCAAACACTGTCCTAGGTGTTTTTTTCTTCAGAATTCAACAGCATTTCTCAAAATAAAAACTAAGGACAGTAAACTTTTGCCATTTTTATCATTACCCCTCATAAACAGCTTGAACAAAAATCGTGCTTGAATATGTCAATAAAATATTTTAAATATTTTAATTATATAACAGTGACAATGAAATTTTGTCCTCGGAAACAGTGACAATGAAATTTTGATCCGTGAGCACATCAGATCATATATGCACACGCATGCAGAGAACTACATAATTGAATTTTTTTAATTGGAGAAAAATTACCAAAAATTCAACATTTTTATTAATAAAAGGCTGCAATCATTCAAATCCTTGAAAAATGACTTGATGTAATCTTTACATTGAGGAAAATGACATTAGGGATGATGTTTGATCGAGATTTCGGACCCCCCAACTTACTGGGTATATAACTTTTACTCCAACAGCGACGCGTGCTTTTTTTAAATAGTAACGTTCTTTATAACAACACATTAACTGTAATTGGGGTCAGAAAAACACTGACGGTAATTTTTCGAGTAAGAAAAACTGTCAAATCTAAAAATCTCTGACGTTATAAAATCTAATAGATGTTTTTTTTCTTTGAGACTGTTGTCAAATTAAATATTAGTTTGAGGAAGGAATCAAATTAAATTGGCTTCAGAAAATCAACTGGTTGTATCCAGAAAATAGTAGGCGAGTTAATTGGATAGAAAAATGAACGTCTTTTCAATTATGAACCACCATCACTGTTGGATGCCTATCAAAACTCTACACACTGTTTTAGGTGTTTTTTCTTCAGTATTCAACAGAATTTTTAAAAATGAAAATTAAGAACTTTTACCATTTTATCATTACCCCTCATGAAAAACTTTAAATAAAAAATCGTGCTTGAATATGTCAATAATATATTTTAAATAATTAAATTATATAACAGTGACAATAAAATTTTGTTCTCGGAAACAGTGACAATGAAAAAGTTTAAGTGACACTCATGAAAAACTTTTAATGAAAAATCGTGCTTGAATATGTCAATAATATATTCTAAATAACTTAATTATATAACAGTGACAATAAAATTTTGTCCTCGGAAACAGTGACAATGAAATTTTGATCCGTGGGCACATCTGATCATATAGGCACACACATGCACAAAACTTCATAATTTATTTTTTTTAATTAGAGAAAAATTACGAAAAATTCAAAATTCTTATTAATAAAAGCTGTAATCATTAAAATCCTTGAAAAATGACATGGTGTAATCTTTACATTGGGGAAATAATGAAATTGGGGATGATGTTTGATCGAGATTTTGGACCCCCCAGCTTACTGGGTTTATAACTTTTACTCCCACACCGACGCGTGCTTTTTTTAAATAATAACGTTCTATATAACAACACATTAACTGTAATTGGGGTCAGAAAAACACCGGGGGGTAATTTTTCGAGTAAAAAAGACTTTCAAATCTAAAAATCTTTTGACGTCATAAATCTAATAGATGTTTTTTTTCTTTGAGACTGTTGCCAAATTCGAAGTACTTTGTCTCGCAAATCATACTGACTTTCATAGTGTATTTTTGGCTCTCACGAGGTCAAAGAGATCCACTTCTGGTATGGACTATACTTTATACAAGGTCAACCGAGGACAGATATTCATGACAAAAGCTGATGTTCTTTGATGTTGTTCTTTTCTGGTTTGTATGAATTGTATAAATTCTGACCTACTTTCTGCCTGCACGTGGCCTTATAAACCATGTGTAGATTTCCGGGATACTTACAACTGGCACTGGGTTTCCAGACACTTGACATGCGACCTTGCAATTCTTGCCCATTTTTACCGACATATCATTCAACTCGTCCTCAAACTCAGGCGCACGAGGTTCACCCAGGCTGAAAAAAACGCATAGTCACATCCATGAATAAAAAATGAATCAAAAAGACAAATTAAAAGATAATCAAAATAAAACCTTGTTTATATCCTTGTTTACTGCCTCTTTTATAATTCATGATATCGGGGTCGGAAATAATGATCTTCCGGGATGGTGCAAAGAATTATCCAACTAAATGTACGATACAAATACCATATGTCCGTACGTTCTACATAAAGTTTTCGTCCAATTTCATTGACATTATATTAAATTATAATAGTCATTACCATGTAATTTATAACAATCTATCCTGTTAGGTGTAATAGATTTAGGTATAATAGGCTGGGCGGGAGGTCCTTTTTGCCAGGTAGAGCAGGGTGTAGGGGAATGTTGGGAGGGGGGGGGACGTGACATGACAAAGGGAGGAGGGCAGATCAAACTCTTACGATTAAGAACCACCCTTCATACCTTCATACCATGAATTGAAATGAGACTAGTAAATTGACTAGAAATAAAAAAGAGTCAGACAACAAATTGGTCGAGCGAAAAATCGCATGCAAAAGGCCGCAGTACTAATATAAAGGCCTCAAACTTCGTTTGAAATCAATTAAACAATGATTAAGTGTTTTGCCAAAAAATATTTTTCCTTAATACGATATCAATTATAACACGAAGAGACTTGAAATATATATACTCACTTGATCGATTGATTAATACTCACTTGATTGATTGGACAGAAATTGTACGTGCAAATTACAGGATAACGATATAAATTGTACGTACAAGGTACGCACAGGATAACGATATATCTTAATAATAAAAAAAATTAGACAACATTTGAACCATTTTTGTAACTTGATTTTACGGCTGATACAAAGAAAAGCAGTTGACTGCACATAGATTATGGCATTTGAAATAAGAAAAGGAAAGATGATATTTCAATGAATGGAATAAAAAACTTTAAATTTCAATTTTTCTAAGAATACTTACCCTCAACTCAGAAACCATGTCCAGTATTGAATAAAAAATCAACTTGAAGTTATGTTTCCTTAAAAATCTAGTGGTTTTCAAAATTTTAGAGTTGAAACTCCATGAGATTTTGAGCACCAGACCTACAAAAAAATACTTAAGTAACACTAAGAAAATCAATATTTTTTAAATTCATCTAAAAATGATTTTCATGATACTAAAATTCACTATTAGCTGTCCTCTTGGCAGTTCTCAAATTATAAAAAGCAACTTGATTTTTAAAAAGTAGAGAAAAAAGTTCAATATGCTTTACCTTCAAAAAAAGATGAAATTTATTTTTTTAATGAAATTAATTAAACTTAACTTGAAATTTATGTTCTTTTTCCATCAGATGTTAAAGAATTTCGAATGAGTTGACCGATTGTTTAGTTGAGAGGAAATTCTGAAACGAAAGAAATAAAAAAATAAAAAGGCTTACAGCATTTTATTTCATAAATCTGAATCTTTATGAAGATTAGACCTATCCACTTGATTCCCAAGCTGATACACTTCACAACATACTGAATTCGTCAATTACGTAAAGAAAGCGTTAAGACATAGAGAAATCTTGAAGATCATAATTTTCTTCAATTGTCCACAAAAACTTTAAACAAATATCTATGTTTGGATTGATTGGAACCGTATACAATTGGCCACTTTTGAAACAAAAATAAATCCTATAGATAATTGAAATAAAAAGAATATTAAAAGACCAACTTTTGGCGAATGGGACAAAAACTTGGGACCTATAATTTTCGTTTAATGTCGAATCATTTTTTTCTAAACAAGGGATATGTTTGCAAGCCCTTTTTAAGGAAAGCATCGTAAAGAAAAAAGGAAAACATTGTTTGTAGACCATAGAGGCTAGCTGATTATTTTGTATATACTAAAAATTTTATTGCATAATGAAAAAAATCTGTTTAAAAAATTTAAAGGAAAATTGGAAAAGAAAAAAGCAAAAGTTTTCATGTGTGGGTGGGATTAAGGAAGATATTAAAAAATGTATACATTATTTCAACAGCAATTCTCATTAAATTATGTAACTATAATTATATTCGACTATGCAAGTTTGTTGAAAAGAAAAGAAAGAGAAAATGTCATTACAAAAATTAAGTATAGAAAAGAGAAAAATATGACGGAGCAATGCAACATTTCTGTCACTTTTCGCCATCTTTATCTTTGTGTTAGTATAAATTTTAGTCTTTCATCTCTCTATAGTTGAATAGAATACCAACATAACCAAAACAGAACAATTTTAAGACAGAACAAAACAGAACAAAATATCAGAATCAAAAAGTTAAGCAAAAAAATTTCATAAGAGAAAAAAGAAAAACAATCAATTACCTTTTTTAATAAAATTCTTTATCAAAAATTTGAAACATTTTACTGCCTGTTAATAAGTTCCCATAATTTTATTTGCCGGAAGCCGTATTCAAAAGAAAACTACAGAAAACTATTTTGCTGGAGAAAAAGGAAAAACTAAAGAGACTGAAAAACTTTTGTATATCTTAATGGTGGACTCTCTGGCCACTCGAACAGAATATTTCTTTCACATATTACGTCACTATGTCACAAAAAATCGGATTCAATAGAAAGGGCACCGGAATTTTTTTTCGAATTCAGAAAAACAGAGCAAAAGTCTTTTAATTTAACTAATAATAACTTATTTTTTTATAAAAATTTGATGTGAAGTACGCTTATTCTGAAACCTAACCCCTATATTTCATTTGAGATTGATTTGACTAAAAGTTCATAGACTTGACCAACGATGGGATAATCAGGACTGGGACAACTGAAAATCTAATGTGGCGAGAAAAAAGAATTTAATTATCCGTTAGCGTCCGGTAGACTTCCCTATTCAGTCAACAGAAAATGTGAACGATAAGAAGAGATACGCAGTTTAATCTCACCTTAACAGAACAAAAAAGTAAACTCAAATAAGAAAAACTTCTATCGAATTTGGAAAATTATATTTTCCTTAAAAATTTTGCCGAAATTGATGCTAAACACTGTAACTTTCCTTAATGTACCCCTCCGTCGTTTTAGATGTTAATATGACATAAAATAGCAGAATTGGTCGTCAGAAACATTCAAAAACAAAACGAGGAAAAGAAACAGTTCAAGGAAAAACAAATTAGTGTTTTACTTATTCTGTTTTTTAACTGCTTACTTCATATTTACATTCTCTTTGATGCTTGCGCTAATTAATTCGTATCATCCTGAATCGCCGTCTGGTTTCATGAAATTTCTATAGGATTCATTTATGTATTTTCACTTCAAACAATAAAAAGAGGTAAAGTATTTTGAGGAAACAAAAATATTTTCCTAAAATGCCCCAGTTTATTAAGGGTTACATACAAATACGAATAGCCAAATTGATTACGTATGGGAAATTAACAAGAAAAACAAAAAAAAAACATTGAGTAGAGAGAAAGATGGATAAGAACTATTGTCAACCTTGCAACCGTACTCTTAAATTCTGCTGCGTTGATTTTAATAGGTTCTTTCATCAGTTGACATAAAATTAATGCCAACTTTAACTTTACACTTTTTCATCGCTTTGTCACGTAATTATTGAATGAAGTTTATTCCTCTGTTTTGATTGAAACTATTCAAAATTAGAAATTAGGACAAGTGAATTGAAAATAACCTGAACAGAGTTCTTATCAAAAAACACAACCTCACATAATCAATGTTACCTATTTTCGACAATTTCTGACGATTTGTTGTTATATTTGACAAGTTTTTGATATAAGGTAACATTTTGTTGAGAACGATTGTCACCTAAATCTAGAGTCGTTGTATTTGGAAAATATTTCATCAGGCGGTCAATTATCCGATTGAAAAAAAGTTGAGAATAAACTCATTTAATTTGTCATTTGTTTATTTGCTGCTTGCAGCGTTTAAACTGATGGCTTCAAATTCTTTTTTGCAAATTACTGATTTGTGTCTGTGTTTGCTAAAATAATTCTTGTTTCGAGACTAACTGATCTTGCTGAACTTCCATTTTCTGAACTGTTTCATGTTGCAGAAAAAGTTTACAGTGCATGTGGGTTAACATCTATTAATATTATATCAAAATGAAAGTTGTGTTTTTTTTTAGTTTTCTAGAAAAGAAAGTTGGAATCAAGGTTTCTCAAAAAAGGTCTTCGGTTTGAGCTTAGAAAAATTGATAGCCAAAAGAGTTTTCCTCTCGAAACAAAACAAATTGTTTCGGCAAGCTTGAGACGTATGTTGGAACACACGTCTTTCAGTCGGTATGCAAATAGGTTGTTTCCACAAACTGCAGTGTATGTTTCTTAAACAAATTTTCTTTTGATGTCTTATTTCACCTTTTTTTGCGATTGATCTTCTTAAAGCATTAAGTTTCCGCCCCATTTAATGATGAAAAGCCGTTTTCCTGTCAGAAAAAAAAGAAAAGTTTTCAACATACTTGAGACTGATGTTGAAACTTTCTGTGCTACGCAAAAACTCGCTCGAGCCGCCTCGTTAACTGATAGTCTTATCATTTCGGTCATGGCACAAACGATTACGAATAACTGGGATAACAGATAAATTTAGTGCTTTGTACTTACTCCATGTCTTCCTCAACAAGGGTATCGTCCGCATTTCTGGAAGTGCCTCCAGACTGGTATCCAAATCTGGATGACGGAACACTGGCAGGCGAGAAGAGGCCGGTGACGTCAGAGCGAGACATTGAGGCACGAGAGAGGGAAGCACGTGACATCAATCTGCTTTCTTTCACTATCTGCGTCAGACCTGCAAATGAAACACTTGTTTGTCGTTTTGATGCGCAGAAATATCATGATACAGAAAACTTAGCATCAACCATAAAATTATTTATTGTTCTTTCCCATTATAGACTTCCCAGATAAGAGGAGAACATATACACCCCCTTGCTTTATCTAAACAATAATGTTTTTTATTTATATTTAATATATTTTTAAATCGATTACTGAGCAATTTCTTGAATTGATAACTTATTTATAAAGGTGTTTGTATCTAAAATAAAATTAAAGGAACACATGACGCTAACTTTTGCAAAACATATGGGATTTAAGGTTTTGCTTCAAATCATTCGTTCAATTCAAAGAAACTTTGATGAGCTTGAAGTTTTTTTACATCATCTTGATACAAAGCCTCACATTATTGCTCTGACTGAAAACTGGACATCCGAAAAAACATTAAAAAGATCATTTCAGCTGACAGGTTACTCCAAGTTGATAACTTGTGATAGAAAGAGTAGAGGTAGTGGTGTGGGATTTTTCGTCAGTGATGAACTCTCGGTAGAAATAATACAAAAGACAACAAACAAGCACCATCAAAACCTCACTGTATAAATAGAAACAGGCGAAAGCAAGTGCTTAGTATCTGTTTTAAACAAAGCGCCAAACTACTCAATTGACAATTTTTACAGATGATCTGATTGAAAACTTCGAGAATACAAAAAAGCGATGTCGATACACGTAATCTGTGCGGTGATTTCAACATAGATATTAAAAATTGAATAAAAATAGTACAAAACTAACCGAAAATCTCGAGTTATTAGATTATGATTTAAAAAACAGCTGTGATTGTACACGAGAAACTGTAAATAGACAAAGTGCAATTGACCTTTTTTGATAACCACAATTGCAAGTTCTATGTAGAGAAAACCAAAATTTCAGATCATTATTCGATCTTTCTAGAACTAGACATTGCAATAAGAAAAAATGTTTCCCCTGTCCAAAACTGATCAAAGAACTACATAAGCTTAAAGATGAGAACTTATGTCTTGATATTAATTTTTGGCTCTACAAAAAGTTTCAGGAAAATAAAAGCTTCATCAAAACATTAGAATTAAAAGATGTCTTTACTGTCAATCAGGACTTGATTGTAGAGGCCAAGGTAACCTGTATACCCGAAAAGACCATTTTCACTAGAAGTGGTTATAAAAAAAGCTTGGTTACCAATGAAATTAAAAACCTCTCGCAGAAAAAACACAATTTATGGACTGAATATCTTAAAAGCAAGCTTGAGGAAGACAAAATGAAATACAGAGTAGTAAGTAACCGGTTGAAGGCACTCTGCAGTTTGACTGAAACTGAACACTTTGAAAAAAAGTCTCTTCTAAACATAGTTCCCGGACTTTATTCCACTTAGCTTAAGACATTAAAAGCGACCAGATCGAAAACAGAAGTAGTTTGCTAGTGAACATTAGACATCAACTAGACACGTGAAAATTGTCACAAATACATTATTTCTCCAAATAACAAATAAATATTAAATATACATTATAATCAATAGTCTACCGAACAAAAGTTCGGTGGACTGCTACGGATTAAGCAGTCTATTACTAAAAGTCGTAAATCCAGTGGTGTGTGATTTGGTTGCTGATCAGCTCAATAGGTGTATTGATGAGAATGAATTTGCCGAAGTTTTGATGTTAGCTAAGGTTTTGCCGTTTCACAAGAGCGGTGATCGAAACGACGCAGGTACTTTTCAACCAATCTCTTTACTACCATTTATTAGTAAAGTTTTTGAAAAAATTTTGTTAAAACGAATTGAAGATTTTCTCAATGTCAACAAGGTTTTATCGCCCAACCAGTATAAGTTTAGAAGCAAACGTAGTACCATTGATGCGGTAACAGAGGTTGTTGAGTTTAAGTACAAATAAAAAGCTTAGAACACCATCTAGCTGCACCTCCATTGATTTAACTAAAGCTTTTGACACGGTGGACCATAATATTCTTAAAAAATGTTGTGTTAACGGACTCAGAGGGGAAATATTAAGTATTTTACAATCTTTCCTGGCTAATTGATCGCAATATGTAAAAATTAGGAATCAGGCGTCAGGAAAAAAAGCAATAAGCATCGGTGTGCGTCAGGGTTCACTCCTGGGTCCCTTACTATTTCTGCTATACACAAATGATCTACCTGCAGTATACCAGCACTCAAAAGTAACTATGTTTGCAGATGATACAAATGTTCATGGAACTGCTCATGATCTCTCAACAAAGACATAAAAAATGTAGTGAATTGGATGTCTGCAAAAATTGACTGTTAATTTTGAGAAAATGAATATAGCTGTTTTTAACAAAAACGGAAAACCAAACTGAAACAAGTTAACTATAGAAATATATATCCAAAAACGATTGAGAGCAAATACACATATTACAATGGTTAAACAAAAATTTCAACAAATCACATCAAGTTTATTTCAACTGAAACGTTTTTTTTTTCAGGCGGAGAAATATGGTAAAACTTTACAAAGATTACGTTCAACCAGTAATTTATTATGGAGCTCTCATTTATGGGTGCGCAAATTAAACAGATCTTAAGGACCTAGAGTGGTCACAAAACAAAATCTTGAGAGTTATATTCTCTTTTAAAAAATCTGAAAGCTTGAAAGATTTGAAAAATAACGGAAAAATTTATTCAGTTTTTGAAATACATATTTATGAGCTGTTGAAAGTAATGACCAGATGTGTTTGACAGGATCACATTAACGAAGTTTTCCAAAATATGATAACCGAAGATGAAATTGTCAAAAGTATGGGTGTTCACGGACGAAAAAAACCTTTGAAAACAAGAGAAAGAGGTAACAAGGGAGAGCAAACTATTTATCAAAATTCATGAAATGGATGAAAATCTAATCAAGTCAAGGTCTATTGAAAACAATCAGATAGAAAAACTAGTTCATGAATTTAATTTAAGGACAACTATTTTCTAGGTGGCAGTGAGTTGGTAAATGTTTTTTGATAGTTGGTGGTTTTCTCATGATCTCTTTTAAATATACTTTTCTTTATTATAAACACTGACTAACTTGATTTTCTTGGGAAAAAGCCATTTTATGGTAAGGTTGTCGATGATTGAACAAAAACTGATAAAGCTCAAGTTTGTCCTGAAGAGATATCACTCTGAAAAGTCCATTGACCTATTTGATGTTCTCCCCAAATACATATAACTTCTTGATTGTAAATTAATGGTGTCATTAAGTGAATTACTCGATATTTATTTGGAAAAATTTATTATTATTATTATTATTATTATACTTGTTATTTAATATTTTTATATGGGTGATATAATGGTAGGAACTGAATTAATTTCATGGGACCTCAAAATTACCAGACAGTTTCCCATTTATAAATTGCCCCGAAAATCAGGAGTGGACATTTTTCGTTTCCTCTGTTTCCTCTCTTGAAACCGTTTAAAAATTAATCCTGTATTGATATCGATAGTGCGGTTTTTGGAGTTCGTATACTGTGAACAAACTTACGCCATTCCATTTTATAAAATTGCAAAATAGTGTAATACAAAAAGCTATCACATTATTAATCAGAAATGTGGGTACAGAGGGGAGGTTGTTTGCGGTACTTTAACTTTTCACTTTCTAGTAGCCTCTTCTAACCTTCATCGACGGCCATGAGTTCAAACTGGCACTGTATGGGTAGCGGTGCTATGTTTGAAGAGAGAGTGACGTAATAGGTGGCCTCGTCAGTAATGTTGGAATCCTTGATCCAGAGCCAATGTCTGCTGGGGTTGATGGGATCTTGACCAAATGTCACACGCTCAGAGGCCATCAGATCTGTAAATAGATGAAACTATATTATAACTTGCTCATAAAAAAAACTTCTGAACATCGAAAACTTGGACGTTTCGCAATAATGTAGCTCATTTTTGAATTCAACTAACTGAGCTTCTCTTTGAGCCAGGAGACAGTAGGTTGTGGATTACCAGACACCTCCACCTCAATCCGGATACTCTTCCCAATCAGGAAGATTTCGTCTGAAGGTTTCTGGATGAACATGGGCTCCGAGGGTGGCTTTGAGGAGTCGAACGCTCCCTCGCCTGTGGGTGTTTCTGGTGTCTCAACGTTGTCCCAGGATCCTCCTCGCGGAACATCGAATCCCATGTCACTAAAAACGAAATATAATTGACGATGAGGAAGGTAAAGATTGGACTTTTCTATTCAACCAATCAGAACTGCTCAACGAGACGGCTGGTGGAATGGCATAGAATGTTCCATCAGAAGTTTTCAAAATTTAATTATCAAGGTTGAAAATTTAGTTATCAAGAGGCATAATGTTCTGCAACTTGCGGAGTGTGGTGTAAATTTTGAATTAAACTCTGGGTTTATAAAAAATACTCACGTGAACGTTTTCTCCATGTATTTGAGCATTCCTTTTGTAATTGGCTTCTTGAAAGCACTAATTGTCTTGATTCGAAGGGTCGCTTTCTTCCACAGCCATTTCAGTCTCTCGGTTCTGTCGTTCTTCACTGGACAGTTCCTGGACAATGCATTGCCCAATGATGACTCATTTTCCTTGATTTGAATGATTTTGAGCTGCTTATCGTAACCTATAAGTAGGTTCCTTTGAACTTAAAACTCAAAATGGAGATAAAAATTTTTCAGCAATAATGACTCTTATATCGTAATCATATGACACAGGCTCAAAACAGAACGTATAGAAATCGTATAGAACGGTTGTTTTAGCTTAAAGCAAAATCGAGGACATCAAGCAAAGTCCAGACAAATTCTTTTCATACTAAAAATCAACTGAGGACAGTCTTTTCATACCTTAAATCGGTCGAGTTTGGTCTTCTAATATTCCCAGGTCTAGACTAGGTTATAATATTGGAACTTTCTTCTCGCTTCAACAAAATTTTTGTATACATCTTTTGTATGAAAGACTGATTTTGCATTGATAATGTATTTTTAATGGTAATCAAAGGAATGACCTTTAAAAGTCATACATGCATTTATAAAGCTGGAAATATTTCAGATTTAAACGACCAAACTCTAACACTGGCGAAACGGAAACCACTCATTATTTTGATTGAAAAACGTAAATTTTCACTAACATTACTGTGATGGTTTCAATGAAACATCAAGAAACTTAGAAGTTTTATTAAAACTCAGAGCCTTCACGAACATCAACCAGGAACAGAAAACAACCTGACAGATTTGGAGAACCTCTACCCACAAACTTACTTAAAAAAGGAGGGAGGATGTGATGGTTTCAATGAAACATCAAGAAACTTAGAAGTTTTATTAAAGTTTCAAAGATCGAAAGAAGAACTTACCTGACGAACTTTATTGCTGTGTCGATAAGTAATGGCTACAAAACTAAACTCAATTCTAATTTTGTTTTGACGCTATCATTATCTTATTGACCTATCAATCATATGTCAGAAGTAAATTCTCCCACCAACAGAAACCTGATTCTAACATCCACCGACCTCCAACTAATGAACTCGATTGTACCCAAGCCATATATGATTCTCATGAAATGTTGATGAAAATAGAATATCACCTCCGGGATTCGGAGTTAAGATCTATTCACATGCCAATCATGTAAAATATTTTTAGCTAATCTAAATTTTCTCTGTATATTTTTGCATAGATAACCACTATAAATACAAGCTAATTTTTGTATATTTTCAGTTCAAAATTGAATTTAAAATTCAACTTATTGAATTCTTTGACCCGTGTTATCGACCACGACAATGGTGTCCAGACCAGCTACAGACAGACAAATTTTGGATCTACAGAATGCAGAATCAGCTACTGCGTGGATTATGTCTTTTGTGGCGAAATGTCGCGCAGAGAAGAAAGAGGACAAGGTCAACACCGATGGTACTGTACAGGACCTACAGGTAACCAATCTCTTTCCTAGTATGTGCGGGCAAGATGCAATCATTAAACTTAGGAGCTTAATGAGTGCTAGGAATTTGATAGACACTCCGTATAAAGACATCAGATTGGCGATTCAAAATTATATTTCTCCTAAAGAGAGAGTAGTAACGGCAGAAAGGGCTAAATTTCTGTCCGTAATCCAAGGTGTAGGGGAGTCAGATGACGACTTCCTAGCACTTCTTAGAGAAGAAGCACGCTATTGTGACTTCGAAAAATTGAAAACAGCGGCCAACCCCGAAGAGGAGTTGGTAAAAATAAAGTTTATCTCAGGTTTGAGGGACCCGGAAGCAAAACTTAGACTACTAGACGGTATTAAAGCAAAACCAGCAATGTCGGTTACTGAAATGACCGAGAGCTTACAGTTCAGAAGTCAAGCAATGGCTTTTGCAAGTTCTTCATCAGGTAACAAGTCTTTGTGTTTTCGTTGGCCTTGAATAGAATGGGTTCGCACAAGTCGAAATCTGCTATTGCTGGTAGTCTCACTCTGCGTCCCAACAAGAGTTCAACTGGAGTTTTGCTCCTCGTCTTTGAAAGTTGAAAATTTATGTTTTTTGTGTAATTTTGTTGAAAAAATAAAAAATGCAAAAGCACCAACTAACAATAAACAACTCGAATCGTTCGTTGGGCTAGCTAATTTTTACGGAAGAATGATTCCTGATTTTGCAACAAAAATGCTACCCTTAAATAACATGAGAAATAGCGATTTCTCATGGGGCAAAATGCAACAAAAAGCCTTTGAAGACATAAAAAATGAATTATGTGCTAACCCACTAGTACAGCCGTATAGTCTACAAAAAGAAGCAGCAGTTACTACTGACGCCTCTGAAAAAGCCATTGGCGGGGTTCTTTCGCAAGAAGGACATCCAGTCATATATGTGTCGAGAAAATTGACTCCAGCGGAGCAAAACTACTCGAACATAGAGCGGGAAGCACTGGCAATTGTCTTTGTGGTCACAAGATTGAAGCAATTCCTTCTTGGAAGACGATTTACCCTACAGACTGACCACAAACCACTCAAATATCTCTTTGCACCAGACGAGGAGATCCCGAAGACAGCATCAGCGAGAATCACAAGATGGTCAATAGCTCTAATGGGCTTCGACTATGAGTTGAAGTACACACCAGGGGAGCAGATACCCCATGCAGATGCTTTGAGCAGAATGGATTTTGACGAAGACGAATCCGACAACGATCGAGTGTGCTTCGCAATCAATAACATCTACTTCGCTCAGAGTAATTTGGTGACCCAAGCAGAAATCAAAACTGAACTTGGAACAAACAGACTCTTCCAGGACATAATGAAACGAATCAAAAGCGGCAATTGGAAACAATGTTCAGAAGCGGAAAAAGGATTCGAACAACAGAAAGATGCACTTACTTTACATAATGGAATCATCTTCAGAGGTGTTGTTCCTTTCATTCCACCCAAACTACGACACTTGGTTTTGGCAAAAGCGCATGAGACACATCCCGGAAAGAATGCAACTGAGGCATCAGTCAGAATGATAGCTTGGTGGCCTGGCATTACCCAAGACGTTCAACACTTTGTTAGTAAATGTAAGAATTGTCAATTGAACAGGCCTAGCCTGGTAAAAACAGTCTCTACGTGGCCAGAAGCCGACGTTTGGGAACGGCTCCACATGGACTGGGGTTATGTTAAGGACCAAGGCAATGTATTAGTAATTGTTGACGCGGGTTCTGGTTGGATAGAAACCTTCCCCGCGGGAAATAGAACATCAGAAACAGTTAAAACATATCTTAGTCAAATCTTTGCAAGATTCGGAATACCAAAAACTTTAGTTTCTGATAATGGTCCTGAATTTGTAAGTGGTGACCTTAAACAGTGGTGTGAATCACTGGGAATTAAGAAAATAGAATCACCCGTCTATCATCCAAGAACTAATGGACTAGCTGAAAGAGCAGTTCAGACAGTGAAGCGGGCACTTCAAGCGTGGAGTCCAAACCTTAATGTGTCATTTGGAGCATTCCTGCAAAGGGCACTTGATGACACATCGCAACACTTCAAAAACGAGGACCAAAACTCCAGTTGAACTCTTGTTGGGACGCAGAGTGGGACTACCAGCAATAGCAGATTTCGACTTGTGCGAACCCATTCTATTCAAGGCCAACGAAAACACAAAGACAGTTCCTGCTACCTTCATCATCAGGAAGGGCTTGAACACATCTTTCATACAGCCCGAAAACTCAGCACGGACTATTCTAGTGAGCGACAACCAAATTGCGAGACTAGACGAGGACAATGTGAAAACTGAACCAGCAGTGGAGGAGACCATATCTTAATCAGAACCACAACTTCAGAACACAGATGTGGGACCTTCACATCAAGATGAAGCTTCTGCAGCCACATCATCTGCAGAGCACCAACAACCCGAAAACTCAGAGCCTTCACGAACATCAACCAGGAACAGAAAACAACCTGACAGATTTGGAGAACCTCTACCCACAAACTTACTTAAAAAAGGAGGGAGGATGTGATGGTTTCAATGAAACATCAAGAAACTTAGAAGTTTTATTAAAGTTTCAAAGAACGAAAGAAGAACTTACCTGACGAACTTTATTGCTGTGTCGATAAGTAATGGCTACAAAACTAAACTCAATTCTAATTTTGTTTTGGCGCTATCATTATCTTATTGACCTATCAATCATATGTCAGAAGTAAATTCTCCCACCAACAGAAACCTGATTCTAACATCCACCGACCTCCAACTAATGAACTCGATTGTACCCAAGCCATATATGATTCTCATGAAATGTTGATGAAAATAGAATATCACCTCCGGGATTCGGAGTTAAGATCTATTCACATGCCAATCATGTAAAATATTTTTAGCTAATCTAAATTTTCTCTGTATATTTTCGCATAGATAACCACTATAAATACAAGCTAATTTTTGTATATTTTCAGTTCAAAATTTAATTTAAAATTCAACTTATTGAATTCTTTGACCCGTGTTATCGACCACGACAATTACTTCCATTTTCGCAAAAATGTAATTTTAACTGCCAACAATTAGCAGAGCACAAAATTCGGCCAATCACGTTAAGTTAATTATCAACATACCTTCCCACCAATCATCGTCATCAATTCCGTAGATCTGAGGCTTAAAGATACCAGGATTGGTTTGCAACGTCGCATCCGTCTCCTCCTCCATAGCATACGACTGCTCAGTTTGACTCACAAATTGCTCCATGACCATCGGAACCGCTTTGCACCTCGAGAATTCCTCGGGTCTGGCACTCGCTTGGAACACATTCAGCAAACGCAAGTGGAAATCTTTTGGACCGTATCCAAGTTCTCCCAAGTTGCACTGGCTTGCATAACTTTGGTCCACGACAAATGGTTCGTCTTTGAATGACGGAACAAACTCTTCAACTATTTCGATGGCGCTTTGCAGGACAACTTCTTTCGATGATGTTTCGTTCAGCTTCTGAGGTTCGTGAACAATTTCTTCGCAGTAGGCTTGAGACTTAGGTTTTGGGTTAAACGGAATTGCTTTAAGCAAGCCTTCAACGTTGTCAGTGTTTCGTGCTTTAACCAGAACGTCAGCGCTATGAGTTTGAAGTCCTACCGGTTTCTGACAAAGGACGTCGGCTCGTATTGGCTGTTTTTCGGGTTTGAACACTTCAGGCTTTGTCCATGTGAAATCAAACTCAGTAGGTTCGATGAAACAGTCCTTGTAAAGTTGTTCAGGGAGCGACTCTGGAGCATTTTCAACAGTTCGGCTATCTTCAATTATCATCGCAAATTCATCCTCACAAACTATCAGGTTCAATGGAACCGTTTCTTCAAGCTTGAACGTCGCTTCGAACGGATGTGCAACTCTGGGTTCGTCTTCAAAAAGATTACTCGGAGACGAACATAAACCCTCTGCGGGAATTGTTTCGTAGAATGTGTAATTCTCAACAACGGGCAAAATTTCTTCACATTTTTGGTCAGGTGAAACTTCAGCCAGTTGGCTAAGCCCGATGTATATTTCTGTTGTTTTAACTTGGTTCTTGGACACTTCCGGTCGTGTATTGTCAGCATGAGCTTGCTCACGCACTTTCACTCCTTCGATAGGCACTGTTCTTTCTGTAAATTCGTCTTCTGGAATTCTTTCTCGCGATAGAAGTTTTGCAATTTGAACTGTAGCTGTTTTTAGATCAGGAACGATTTTAACGACTGTACAGTTCTCTTTTTCAGGTAGGCTGCGAGGTAATGGCTCCGCTTTTTGGGGTCCTACCAATTCTTTCTCTACTCCAAAGCCGTCGTATGTTTGATCCAGTTCAATTCCAGGAGCCGACGACTCGACTTGGGAGTCCGTCTGAATTACGAAAGCGTAATCTTCCGGACTGGTTTCGAACTCTTCCAAAGGTTCCGGTTCTCGAGATATTGCCGCAGTAGCGATGGACAATTGGGTAACTGTGGCAACATGTCGTCTTGATTTTCGCTGTCGTCGAGTTTTCGCTGCTCTCTGTCGTCGCGGTTGCACCGCCAAATCTTGTGGTCTGAACCACTTCGCCTCTGGTTCCTTCGACTTGCCAAACCAGTAATCGGCAATAAGAGATCCTTTATACGTCGATGTTCTCGGGTGATGTAGAATGTAGAAATCTGTTGTTTCTGTCAGACAGTTGTAGGTGTAATTCAACGGATTCTTTTCCAATACTCTCACTGGTTCTTCACCTTCGAACGCCAAATCAAGATCTTTTAAGAATGGGCTCAAATTTTGAGGATCGTTCAATGGTCTTTCTGTGGTTTTCTCTTCGGGATCATGCAGAGAATCATCAGCAGGCAGCTTCATTAGCTTTTCGTAAATGTCTTTCGGAACAACAACGTCTTGTTTCGGTTTGAGCGGCTTTGTAAGCAGTCGGAACGATATCGAATTGTCAAATTTTTGTTTTAGTCTGGGGCTCTCCGGTTCTTCTAGCGATTTAGAATCTAACAGAGGTTGCACGATCTTGTCAAAGACTCCCGTTTTCTGTTCTGGTCTGTATTTCTGTGGTTGTAACTCGGGGACATCAAAGAACTGGACGAAGTATTGATTTCTACAGTTACGAAGCACATTCTCAAACTGAAGTCTCATTGTATCTTTAGTAACTGGAACAATAGGTTTTGGTTCTTCTTGACGCTTCGGTTTTCGCTGACTCTTTGGAACCTTATTTTCTGGGACTTTTTTGTCGTCCGTTTTTGGTTTCTTAGCTTCTTCGACTCCCGGTGAAAAGAAATCTATGTCGAACTGTGACCAAGTGTAATTGTCCTGATGCGTTTTGTGCTTTGATTCGAAATCTTCAATTGGTTCACCAAAGTCATGATCTGTATCATCTGCCAGAGGATCTCTTGATTTGCTCAAACATACGAAGTTTCCATGAACCTGAGGCAAAGAATTGGGTTTTTCAAAAAGTAATGTTGACAAAAATCCTCGAAGTTTTACAGTAGTTTCTTCGGGCTCAGGAGACAAATTGGAGATGAAATTTTTAATCTCTGGATTGTGAAGTAACTCAGTGAACTCCAGAGGAGTTGTTTTGGGTTGCTTGGATCTCGGATCTTCATCATCGTTATCATCATCAACATCATCTGACTCAGGGGGCTCAAATTGCGTTCGTGCTACATCTGGAATTTGTGCTGTGGGCGAGTCTTGCAAAAATATTGGATATTGATTGGGATCTCGGAACAAGAATAACAGAGGTCCTCTAGATATCAAGTCATCGGGTGCCACATTATCATCTGGCATAGCATCAATTTGTTGCGGCGTCTGACCAGGCCTATTCGGTGCTGTTTGTTCAGGCGATTCCTCATCAGGAGAGTGTTTCTCAGGAGGTTCCGTTGCTTTTATTACAGTGTCAAAGAACACCTCATAGGAGGGCATGTCTTTAGTTGGCTCCTCGTCTATCTTGTTCATGATTAAGCCATCGACTTCGTATGTTTTCACACCAGTCATAGCCATATGGTAAAGCAAATCGGGAACACGTCCTGTAACCCCAAAAATTGATGACACAGTTCCACGTTTTGGATCTTGGTCAATCAACTCTACAGGACTTAAAAGCTCTGGCTCCTGCTCTGTGATCAAACTTGGTTCTTCAGGCCTCTCAACTGCTCTCGGACCTTGCACTGCACGAGGAGATTTCTTTGACGGTTTGGGTTTTTGACCAAATAGTGAAGTTACCCCTGGGTTCGTTTCCGTCGTTGGTAGTTTTGGCTCACGCTCAGGTTTCGCGGGATATCGATTGAACCAATTTGGAGGTCTTACTAACAGTTTTGGCTCATTTGGATCTCTGGCATCTCCTTTTCTGGGAATATTTGTCCATCGATCGGGATTGTAAAACTCTGATCCTTCGATTCTAATTCCAGGTGCTGGTTCTGCATTTTGCTCATAAATATCATCGTCGAGATCTTGGTTCTCGGGTGTTCTTTCGTCCCTATCATCCTGGTTCATAGATTCAATTTTGTTGACCAAGTTGGGTGATTCTGAAGTCTTGTTGAAAGTGATTACGTCACTCACAAATCTAGTCGGAAACGATTTCCTGAACAATTTTTTAATTGTCGTGATTGTAAATTTCTCCTCGGGTCTGTTATCCGATGGCTCGCTGGGTGCTAAGATTTTCGCAAACTCTTCAATATCAGTAGGGTTTAAAAACGGATCCAGTTCATTCACGTCCTGAACGCTCAAACTTGGTTCCAAATTCCATCTCAGCTTGCTCTTAGTCGACAATTCATCTTTACCAGGAATTTTATTTTCACCAGTTGGTAATTCCTTCAGTAACTGGTCTTCCAAAAACTTCCCAATGACGTTCTCAATGAGTTTACGAGCGGCTGGTCTCGAAAACTCATTCGGTTTTTGTTCGGGCTCCTTGTCTTCGAATGAAATCCCCCTAAGCTTCGGCAAGCTAATCTTTTGTGAGGGTATCGCAGCAGGCTCTTCGGGAAGCATTGATGCCAGCAATTTCTCGACAATATCGACAACATTTTTGGAATTTGTTTGCATCTCTGCAATTTTTTGGACGACGAAGCGAACGCAGATTTCAACTTGCGGTTTTGAATCGATCATCGGCAACAGCTTGTCGCGAGGCTGAGTATATCGATTAGGTTTGGGTATTTGATAACTAGGATCTTTCGCATCTCTTTGAGGCTTGATCGTAAGTTGCGCAATAAGTTCGTGAGTTACGTAATCAGTTAAGTCGTCTTCAAAGGAATTCAAAACCACATAACTTACTAACACAGTTTCAATCAGGCTCAATAGGTGCCAGACGGTTTCTGGTTTTACACCTTTTGGAATTTTGGAGCTAATTTCTGGATCATTTTCTAGGATTTTTACTCCTGGAATGCTATTAAAATCTTTCTTCTTCAAAATATCGTAAACAGCATGGCAAGAATAAACCAATGTTAAAATGACCTCTATGTTCTCCTTTTGACTCTCAAATTCATCCGGAACCAAAAGCTGCCAAGCTAAAGGCTCCAAAACTGTGCCAGCTCGACTCCAAAGCTCTCTAATATAGTAATCAACCTTTCGACTTATGTATGATCTAACGATTAATTCTTTTGGTTCAGATTTGATAGCAAAAACTGGATCATCCGATTTTTGGTCTTCCGTTATGTAATCATCCACCAACTTCGAATAAGATGCAGGTGTCAGAATTCCTGTTGTTTCTGGCTTCTCTGGCTCACCGTTTTCAGTAGCTTCATTTGTCGGCTTATTTGATTTTGGTTTTTGAGCTTGATCAATTTCAACAAGCCGTTTGAACTCGACATCTTTAATAGACAGCCAGAAACTTAATACTACACGTTCTAGATTTTGTGGTAAATCTGTCTCGTCGGCTTTGGTCAATTCTGGATTTTGCTCGACTATTTTGAGTACGTGCTTTCTACACAGTTGAGTTCTCAAATTACATATGATTTGTTTTTCGTTTTCGGTTAAATTTTCATCAATCCATTTGTTAATGTTTTCTGGTTTCTGTTTTTCATCTTTATCGCTATTCTCAGGTCTTAATTTTTGCACGATCATGCTTCCTATTGACGTTGGTTTTCTTTCATCAGACGATTCTGGCTTGCGTCTCACCTGAGCACTTTCCGACCGGAGCTTTTGAACCAACTCTAAATATTGGACCAATTTTAGCATGAAATTCTTGGTCGGGTTCTTAAAATTCGAGGCGACTAAATCTAAGTCCATGTCATCAATTTCGTCCCCGGGTTCCAAGATTTTATATTTGACATCATTTAAAACGTCGCTCAAAGTTCTTTTAACGAGAGCTGTATCTTCCGGGACTCGTTCTGTGGACTTTTCCTTGATTCGTTGGATCATTTCAACTGAGGGTTCCTCGACCCAAGGATACACGTTGTCATCCTCTAAGTTTCCAATTTCAAACAATGAGTTAATGAGATCGTCGATTTCGGGTTCCGAAAAGTCGAGGTCTTTCAGTTCCAAAAATTTGGTGATCATTTGCACAACTTCGTCTATCGCGTCTCGGGGCATTTTCTTCAGTGGTCTCAAATTGATTAAATTTTGATTGAGGCATTCTTTGAAAAGTTTGTATCGCCTTCGCTCACGGTCGAGTTGGTCAACAGGTAAACCCATTTCATCGGTTAAAAGTTGGTCAATTAACTCATCGCCCGTTTTAGGGGTTTCGGCTTCTGGTTCTGTTGAGAAGTCAGCGGGGTCAAAATTTATTAACTTCGCCTGTTTCGATTTACTCTGGAGCAACGATAAAACTTTGGGATCTAAATCAGCTTGTTTCAGAGCTTTCAATGACTTCTCAAGCTCCAACAGCTCGGGTTTTTGGTTGATATATGATCTGACAAGCATAATTTCTTCTATGTAATCAATTTCCGGCCTGAAATCGTTCAAGAAATTGTGAAGTTTCGCGTTTTCGGGATCTTTCAGAGGCGTCAACTGCTCATCTTCTGTCAACTCATCAACAACACTCTCTTTAATTTTTGTCAAGAATTTCTCAGTATCAGAGCTATCTTTGGACAATTTTTCAATCTCATCATCTTGGTTTTCAATTTTACTCAGACTTTTGTAGATTTCTTCGGGCTGTAAAGGTCGTTTCAGCCATTCTTTTTGTAGATTCTCCATCAATAGGACCAATTTCTTAACAGGAAGTTGAGAGTTCGAGCTTCCTATCAACGCAACAGTCGAAATCTTTTCCGTTGACAATGATGGAATCGATTCAATGTCAGGGATTTCCTGTTCTTTATCAATCACCGGTTCTTCCGTGGCTGGTATTTCTGATGAATCACTTGATTCGGATGATGATTTTGGTTCCATGCTTTCGGGTTTTTTCTCTTCGCCATCGTCAGCAATTTCACGCAGTTTAACATCCAGGTTGAAAGGTTCTGATTCAAAAATTTTTGCCCCATGATGGACGGGAAGCTCAGACAGCTTGAACTTATTCTCAAAGATGAGATTTCTGGAAGGGTCGGTTCTTGGACTGGCGCCAATATGTTCAAAGTCTGTATCGCGAGGCATGAAACCGCACTGATTAAGAATGGGCTCCAGAAACTGCAAATCAATGTCGCCTTCAACAGTCCGGAGTCCTGATGCCGGATGCATTGGCGTCATTTCGGAGTCCGATTCATCTGAGGAGGTTGAGGGACTTCTGGGCTTTCGTAATTGACCTTTTGGCTTTCGCATTAAGTCATCACTATCGTATTCGGGCCGGTCAGTTTCATTCGGCTCCTCGGAATCGCCTGGAGCAACAGGTCTTTCGGATTCTGAGTCCAATGTTTCGTCGTCATACGTACCAATTCCCGATGACGCATGGATACTACTGTCATCGTCAGTATCGGAGTCGCTTTCAGAATCGGAGGACATCAAGGCTGGTCTAGGAGGTTGCTTCGCTTCTTTTGCAAGTTGGCTTCGGAGAGCTTTCGTTCTATCAGTGATCAGCTTCTCAATTTTTTCTTTGAGCCGAGCTCGACTTTCTTCAGGCGACCCACAGAAATACTCGTAAATTACAATGTACCACGTTTCTAGTAAACGTAGAGTCGGATCAGCAAAAACTCTAGATTTCTCAATCGGGTATTTGGGCAATTCGAGCTCATCTTTGTCCCAATCATCTAGATCTTCAAATGTGACCTCTAAGCCGCCTTTTGGGTTTGAATCGTACCAACCTACAACATTTAAGTCCCATGGATTTCCTGGTAGTGTTCCACTGAAGCGAAGGAAAAGGCAGAATTGTTCCCAAAGTAACTCAGGGTGCTCTTTTGGCCAGAACTTCGTAACGTCGTCAGCAATAGGAACGATTCCTCGAAGCTTACTTGGATCAGTTACGGCCTCCTTCAGTTTCTCGTTAAGTAGCGGCATTGAAACCTCAATTGTAATGGGAATGAATCGTTTCTCCAGCCAGATAGGTTCAACTGGTCTCTGAATAATTTTTCCAAATTTGAACTCTTTATTTTCTGTTGTTTCTGGCGCCATCAACGGCTTGTCCGGGGCTGTTTCCAGCTCGAGTTTGATTGGTTCAACAGGTTTCAATTCTTTAGCAGTCAAAAGTTCAACTTCTGCTTGTATTGGTTTTGTGTTAATAGGCAATCTTTTGGTTACTTGAGGAGTAGCTAAGTCCTGTCCTACCCGAATCTTGATTGGCCTGTCCTCCTCCTTCTGATTGGGTAAGGGTTCCGCTTTAAACCACTCAATGGAACCCTCTCGAGACTCCAGAACATCAGGAATGTTGTCGGGCAACTCGCCCAGACCTTCCCGCACAACCTCGTCAACTACATCAATGATCTCGTCTTCGAAGAACGGCATTCGCTCAACATGAACAGGCGCAATTGGTTCCGTCTCGTAAAATTCTCCAACATCATGGAGAGCAAGATCGTCGCCATTATCAAAAAACTTGTAATATGATGGGTACTCGTTCTCAGGAACGTAAAGTGTCGGATCTGGCGCGACACCTCTTGCGCAATCGTCCATTTGAGAAGTTACAGGTAACGGTTCTGTTCTCTCGGTTCGGTTATCTTTGGGAACGAATTCCTTTCCATTGCAAAGCACATTGGGCATCGTCTCATCAGCTTCTTCAAGATCAGGCAGAAACTCAAGTTTATCAATATTCTCAGGCTCAGATTTTACATCGAAGGGCTGTGCATTTTCTGGAAGGACAATTTTTGTTTCTGGAGCAGCTGAAATTTTTTCACTTGGTTTACAAATCGGTTTTTTCAGATCCATTTGAGAACTGGGAATCATTCTTCCATTTTCGAGATTAGATGTTGTTGGCAGTTTCTCAGCTCGCTCTGTTGTGTATACTTCATCAAATTCGTCGGTTCCACGAGCAATTACATCGTTTTCAGTCAAATCAGCCGATATCAAATCTGGAACCGTATCGTCTGTGACTATTTCCGATTCAATGTCAGGAAGTTCAGTTAGCTCGAAGACCGGGTCCTCTTTCTCTTCGGATACAGCGCCTTGTTCGAAGTCCGTTTTCTCAGTTGCTTCGTTCATTGGTTCCATTTCTTTTTCCAAAGCTCGATTCGTGACTTTTTTCTTGGAAGCCAAATCTTCTGATGTAAAAAGTGGAATTTCGTCAACTCTAGCGACAGAATCTCGCAAATTGTCGACGAAAGGTTCCTCAATGCCTGATTCCACAGCTATTGACTCGACTTCAGGAATCAAGAACATAGGGAACGTGTCCTCAAAGAACTCAGACGGCCGAGTCCATTCAATTCCAGCCTCGTCTGGCCGAGAACGAATGACGACCTTTTCGGGTCCACGACTCAACGCGTTAGCAACTTGGTTCGTCACCACATCTTTAGTGCAACTATCCAGAGGTTTTTCGGGCGCAATTTTGTCAACTTTCTCGGGCACAAAATCATTCCCAGTTGGTAAGCCAAGAGCATCAGTGTAGTCGCAGTTAAGTTCCGCTTCCTGAAGTCCGGGGTCATCGAAAGCGAAAATGTCTGCAGTTTCTGGTTCATTTTCTGACAAGTCTTCTAGCTTGAGTTGTTCGACCTCTTTTTCTTCAGCATTGTTTTCGGACAGTGTCAACTGCTCATCAGCAACTTCATGCAATTTCTTATCGGGTAAAATTTCAGTCAAAATTGATGCTTCCTCTTTAGGCGTTGATTTTATATTGGTCTCAGCCTTTTCAGTATAAATTGTATCAAACTTCTGATCATTCAATGCCAAAATTTTCTCGAATTTATGATTGGCCGTATCAAGCTGCGATTTCTGCGGTGTGATGATGGCATTCTCAGTTGGCTTTTCTAAAACTTTGATCTCTCCAGCCGCCATTAGGTTCATGGTTTTCGGCTCGGCTTCGCTCAAGATCGGAGATTTTTTCACAACGCGGCTCTTATTTAAGGACGGTTGCATTGAATCAGCAACGCATTGCTCTGTTTTTGGCTTTTGGTCTTTTAATGGCGGCAATTTTTCTGGTTTAAACCATTCAACATTTTCTTGTTCAAGAGGCAATGCATCATAAATGTGTTCCGAAAGATCTGAAGTGTCTGGTTTTCCAGATACAGTATCAAGGTCGATTACTTCAGTCTCCAAAGGCGCAATTTCATCAAGATCGATGTACTTAATTTCGCTTTCTTGCGCTGTGAACAATCTAGGTGGCTCTTCCAAGAAATTTTTGGGTTCTTCCATCAGATCATCTTTCAAAACCATCATAGGAAGCAACTCTTCGGTCATGTCCGGAACTTTCTTGATCTTGTCTGTCGTCACCCATTTCACAGGATCTTGTGACGTAGGCAAGGCTTCTAAAATTGGCAAAGATTCCTGACATTGCGGGTTTAGTTCCTTGTATTCGGAATCCCTCGGAATTGCGTGGTCTGGTTCTGGGTCCTCGATTGGTTCGCATGATTGGGGTTCCAAAAGGTAGCCGAACTGAGAGTGACATTCTTGGAAGTCTGGGATCTCTGAAGGAGGACTGCTTTCAACTGGTGCCGAATTCTCAATCATAAATGCCTCATCATACATACATACAACTTCTAATTTCTCACAGTTGTAATACTCGATTCCAAAAGTTTCTACTGGCGTTGTATCGGTGAAATCTTCTGTTAGCCTCGCAATGTTGTCAGCAGTTATTTCGAGTGTCTGGGTCTCCTTTATCTGAACTTCACGATTATTGATATTAAGTGTTTCTAGCATTGGAGTTACAAGATCTTCGTCTGCTAAAGCAACAATCGGTTTTTCGGACAATTTATGACTTCGGTTATTGTCGGGCTGTTCATTTTCAGTAGCACACGTGACTTCTCGAGTAGTATTAATCAAATTACAAGTAACAGTGTCAACGTAGTCATAATCAGCCATCGAAAGCTCTGGTACTAACTCTCTTTCTAGAATCGGATCGTACAACCCGGGTTCGAAACTGAGTAGCACTCGCTCAGGCGCTGGCTCTGAAAAGATGTCCGAATCACATGTGAAATATGGCAAAGCGTTGTCTTCATGAGAGGCAATTTCCTGCATTTCAGTTGCTTCGGCCGTTTCAAGCGGACTTTCGTCTGCAGTTTCAATAAAATCGTTCGGCTTCAGTTTGTTCTCGGTCACTTCAAACACACTGGCGGTTGACCACTCGTATTTCTCGGGTGAAATTGGTTTCGATTCGACTGAATTAGAGGTCAAAGTCGCTTCTTCCAGCTGTACATTCTCATCGTCAGCCCAGTCGCTTCTTTCTGGTGCCAGCTCGAACACTTGAGGTCGGAGGTTTGGTATGACATCAATGTTATGTTCGTTTAGAACTTCTGGTTGGCTCAGAACATGCAACGATTCTTCGACCTCGAGGATGCATTCTTCGGCGTTTGTTTCGCGTGGTTTCAATTTTGATGCAAACGGTATTGAATTTTCGGACTGCAAATCGTTCAGTTCTCCGACACTTAGCAAATCTCGTCGATCTTCAAAACATTCATTGAGACTCTGTTTTTGCTCTTTCTCAGAAGCCAATTCTTTATCAGAAGGTTTAAGTTCCTTGGTTAGGAAAAACTCTTGCGAATTATTAACTCCCCGTCCGATATTAACATTCTGCAAGTTGTTTTGAGTTTCTAAAGGCTCGGAAACCCAGCTGCAATCTGCTCGATCAGGTTCAACTGAAATCTTTTCAACTCGTTGATTGTACAACTCTCCAATTTTCGAACCGTTGACCGACAGACCTTCAACTACAACTTCATTAGAGTCGTGAATAAGTTCCGGTTGTTCATAATTTTCAACTTCAACTTGATCTCGTTCGTCTTCAATCTCAAAACTGGTTTCGAATTCTTCGCCAAAATCAAATTCTTGGTAGCAACAAACTTCGTTGTTTATTTCATCTGAGTCTAAAACATGGAGTTTTGACTCTGCAATTTCGGCTATTTGATCGATTTGATCTACTTTCGGCTTAATGTCACGTTGAGGTCCAACTTCAAGCCATTTATTGTCGACGACTTCGATTTGTTCATGCATATTTACGCTCAGAGTAGACAACTTGACATCATTTGGTGTAAAGGTGGTAAAAATTTCTTGCTCAGCGTGAATTTTAGCCGAATTGATCGGATCGGTTTCGAAAGTTTTGAGCAGTTTAACTGAATCTTCGTCCATCATGCACGTTTTCTTGAATGTGAAATTAACTTCGGCTTCTTTCAATGGGGTCACATTCTCGATCAAGTTTGCAGTTTCGTCTTCAGGGACCAAATTTTGAACCAAGTCAGCAAACTGAAAGTCAATATTTTTTGTTTCTGCGAGTGCAGTTGTTGTGTTATAAGCATCAGGAATCTTGTGTGTTTCTTCAGTAAATGCTTCCGAGCAATTTTCGGTTAATTTTATATTCGGCAAAGTGAGATCGGAGCCTCGGTTGTTGTCGTAGTCAAAACATGCGGAACTAATGGGTAAGTTCTCGAGAACTCTTTCTTTCGGACGTTCAGGAACTGACTTGACAGCGCATTGTTCGATCTGAGGTTCGATTGCATTTAGCATTCCGGTTTGCAAATCTGGTAACTTGTGCTCTCTCACAATCGCCATTTTGAAATCTGCATCTTCTTTCGGGGGTTCTTTGAACACCATCTCTTTAAACGTCGGTTGGATGAACTCTTCGTTTAACTCATCGTCAGCTGGCTCCATTTCAAGCCAGTCTTCTTCAATCGGACCGTCAATTAAGTCTATTATCTTATGCTCAAACTTAGTGGCTTGTTTTCCGAGGCCTTGTTCTTTGAAAATTTGAGCCTTTTTCACTTTTGGCTGCAGGAAATAGTCATCATGGTCGTCTGCCATTAAGAGTCTCGGGAATTGTGGTCGACCTCTTCCGAGAACATGAACATCCGAGTCTTCGACTTCGTGTAACTCGGAATTTCTTGGGTGCAAATCATGTGCTCCAGCGGTAACTTTCTCGGGTTTCTCAACCGAGCACGGCTCGGCACAGTCCCAGAATAAACTTGCCTCTTCAGCTGAAAAGACGTGAGGTGTCTCAACTTTTGCAGGTCTGTTAAGAGTCTCTTTTGGGTCTAGAACGTCCAGCAAATTTGCGGTGAGTTTTTCTGTTTTGGGCATCGAGAACTCGGCTAGAGATGTCAGAGCCAGAAAAGCGTCATCAGGTTTTGCCAATCGGTAGTTCGGTTCAGAGGTACCTTCGAAAAATTTAACATCAAATAGTCCATAAGCAGCAGTCACAGGTCTTCTTCTTGAAATGGGCATAAAATCAACGCTTTGAAATGGAATTTCGAACTCCTGGACTGATGCTAAGGAGAATGTTTCCTCAAAATTGGGTTCTGGGTTCAGCAAACTGGTCATGAGGAACTCTTTGTCGCATATTTTGGGTTCTGGTTTTTCGGGTAGCCAAACAGATTTCTCCGGAAGTACATCTTGCAACGTCATTAAGGGAATTGCCCCACATTTCACTTGTCGAGGTTCTGGTTTCTCCGGTTCTACTTTGGTGATTTCCACAATTGGGGCATCCTTGGTTTCTTGTCCAAAACTCTCCGGTTGAACTTTTTCCATTGGAATCTCGAAGACCTTAGCTCGGCCATAAGGAAACTGGTCATGTCTCCAATTTTCTTTTTCCGATGTTTCGTCTGTGCTTTTGCCACATTCGTTTTGAGGAACTTTCTGTTCGTTGAGAGGTAAAGCACAGTGCCAATCAATTTGTTCAACATGCGCTGCGTTATCTGTCAGACTTGGCATTATACTGGCTTTTTTGGGCTTTTTGGGCAACTTTTCAATGTTACAAGCCAAAACATGAGACGAGGGAGTCGCAAAAAGTTCATCCTCTTCGACCAACGGTAACGGAATTGACTCTAAAATATCATTTTGGGTTTCCATAGGAATGAAATCATCATTATCTATCTCATCAGTATCTGGCATATCAACTTGATTAAAATCAATGAAAGGCATTGATTTAGTTCTTTCAACGTCCAGGCGTTTGACAGCCTGGTTCAAATCTAAAACTCCTGTTTTTTCGGTCATTTTATGCGTTTCAAGATCTGCTTGAATGCAAAACACAGGAATCTTGTTCAGTTTTGCTATGTCAAAATGTTCGTGGCATTCCTCAAAATCGGCTTTGTCTGTTACTTCGTTGCGGACAAAAAGTGACGTCATTTCAAGCGGATCCCAAACGTCGAGGTACGCACTAAGAGTTGGAGCAATTCGTTCCTCAATTCGATTCAGATGGTTAACATTCGATTCTTTGATCGACTGCGATTGTTTATTTTTTGGGAAAATTGGAGAACAGAATTCGTTGCAGGAATCGTCTTGGATTGGAAGCGCAAATAAAGTTTCTTGGTTTACTTTGGCATCAGGTTTCGTTGCAGGTGTTGAAATTAACTCACATTGATCTTTTGGCGGTTGTGAAATCTCGATTTCTTCAATGAAATTCAGATCTAAGTACTCAACATCTTCTTGCCCAACGGATTTAAGAACACTTGTCTCGTTACTGTGGAGGTCAGGTGGTCCGTCGCTTCTAAGTTTTGCTGTTTCGATATCCTTAGACGGTTTTTTGACTTCGTGAGCGTTAAGCCAAATAAGAGCGTCACTTACTTTATGCATAGCTTCTGGTTCAACAACAGTTATGTTATGTTCCTCCAAAATTGTCTGTTGCAAAATAGGCTCAAGATTTTGTGGATCTCTTTCTGGTTCTTCCAAGATTCCATGTCTTTCCCAAATGTTTCTGTAAGGCACGTTGCTGGCTTCAATTGGTTGTAACTTTTCACCAATTTGGGAATTCAAATCGACCACTTCAAAGCACGTGACTGCTTTGTCGCGGAGTTTTGAGTAGTCAACAGGCTCTGTTTCAAGCATTGTTTGTTCGTCTGGTTCGATAACTTCGCAAACAGATGTTGGAATTTGTTCAGTCAAATCAGCGGTTGGCAAGACAAAAATTTCCGCAACTTCATCGCATCTTTGTGAGTTTGGTGGAAATTCTTCAGTTTCGAGCGGCTGGTCATCTATGTTTAAAGCAGAACTCAGCAGAATTTCTTCAGTTAAATCTGCTTGCAAAATGAGCTTGTTTGTTTCAGATGCAATCTCTTCACTTTTCTCTTCGGTTGGTTTCTGAGACAAAATTTCAGTAGAATCAAGCGCCACTTCTCCGAATAAATGCAAACTTGTTGAGTTCGGCACCACCTCTTGTGCTTTATGAGGAACATCTGTCGAACTTCCGGGAACTGGCAAGGTCCCAAGCTCAATTTGAAGCCAGCTATCATCGACGACTTGAACGTCTAGCTCAAAAATTTCAGCATTTGCTTCCACGTCATTTTGGTGTAATTCTTCACTGTTTTGGAGTCTGTGAGCTTTTTCTACGGTCACGCGATCTTCATGTAGGATATGCACAACGGGTTCCGCCACTGTCCACAAATCTTCGTTTTCAGGTGCTCTGGACAGCAGGGTGACCTCCAACTCCGAAGCATCTTTTTCATCGGCTCTGACTTCAACCACTTGACAAGAATCCGAACTCTCAGGAATGACCAGATCACCCGTCCCTTCATTGGGTATGACCACCTCAAGCTCGTTGTGAATTATCTCCGGCATATTCTGAGTTGCAACATCCGTGCAAGGCTCCTGTATTACCGAAAGATCTTCAACTTGCTCCCAAGGTTGCTGAACGATGAACAGATTTGGAGCATAAAGTTGAACGTCGTCAATTGTCGGAAGGGATAATTCTTGATCGCATACAACGTTCGCACTCCTTGGTTCCTGATCTGCAGCAACTTGGTCCTGCTCTGCAAACTCTGGATCAGATGGCGAGAATTCAACGGGCTCCTCCGTTATAACGTCAACAATATCCGCCACACCCAGTTTGAAAGCGGTATCATCTTGTTCGGGTTCGACAGACTTCAATTCACGCACAGTCACAACTCCTGGAGCCTTGCCGGTTCGAGGTTGCAGTTCTTCAACAGGATCGAAAATATCAAGTTCGGCTATTTGACCTCTGAGCAACTGTTCGGGTTCTGGAATGTCCATCGGAGCTTCGGACATCACGGTTCCTGCGTCTTCAATAGGGAACAGTTCCTCTTCGTACGCTGGCATTATGGAATCTAAGGTCGTTTCCCAATTTATTGTAGCCTCGAAATATTTGAAGCCAATATCAGCTGGTTTTATGGCCACTTTGCTAGCAGGCAGAATTGATGATTGTTCAAATATTTTTGCTTTTTCTGGACGCTTTTCTGGTTCAAAAGGTTTCAACTCAAATTCGTCCGTTTGTTTTTCCTCGGGAGCACTAAAAATGTTTCGGATTTTAACTTTTGCTTTGAACAGTGCTTTTTTGTCGGCAATGTCGTCCATTTTTGCGTTTTCAATTTCAATCTTCGTGTCAAAAGGTGCCGACTTGTCAAGAGAAATATCTTCAATGTCGTTTCTGGCCGAGACCACCCGTTTAGTTGGGTTCACTGTTGACATGCTTGGCTTCTCTTGGCGATTTGATTCTGCCAATTGATCAGTAGGATACTTATCCTTCGTTATCAGATCAACACTTCGTAACTTTATTAACTCTTCAAGAGGCAAAGCCTCTGTTTCGGCCATATTTTCATCTTCAACTTGCCAAAGGACGTTTTCATTCCACAAATGCTCATCACAAAACTCATCTTCATCGTCGGACAAACTCGGCGCATGTTCAAACACGATCACACCTTCTGAAGAATTCGCCAGTCTTGGTTTTTCCTCTTCGGGAAACGAAAACGGAGCTTCAGCGAATAGTTGTTCACTATTTGTGATTTCTGGGAAAAACGGGTCTTCTTCGGGAACTAAAAATTCCTCAACTTTTTCAAGGTCAAACTGCTCAATTTTGCCGATAGCGTCTCGCCAGTCAACATTTTGGTCGGCATCTCTTAAGGGAACTTCAGTGTATGGTTCAATGTGCGCTTTTTCGACATTTTGACCTTTATCAAAGTTGATTGAGGTCATTTGCGGCAATGATTTGGCCTCTGCAACTCCAAGTTTGCTGACTTCTTTCGGGTCGGGGCTCGGGTTTAAACCAAAGTTGAATTTAGTCGATTTGGGAAGATCTGACACTTTCTCCGAAGGCAAAGGCGATGCTCGAGTCCAATCTAACGGCTCTCGTTCTAAACCGAGTGCATTTGGAACTGTTTCAGAAACTTCGTGCAATTGGTTTTGGTTTTCAGCTCCACTTATGATCAATTCGGAATTCTCCAAGTCAGGTTCCGATTCCATATCTGACGTTTCATCCCATATTTCATCCCTGCTTAATGGAAGCGCTTCGTGGACCTCAGTTTTACTGCTCGCTTCTTCGAAATCCTCTGCTTCGTGAGGAATGATTTGGGAAATGGTTTCGGGAAAACCAATTGTTTTAGGATCAATAGTTAAAGCCTTTTCCGTCATTTGGTCAATTTGTCGCAGCTCAGCAGAACACAAAGAAGGCATATCTTGATGATCGAGTTCATCAGCAAATGGATCGATTCCTGCAGACTCCAAAGGTTCTGTGGACAGGAACATTGGCAAGATCTCGTCATAGAACTCGGTGCATTTCTCAAATTCAAGCATCTTCTCAGAACCAACTGAAACTATTGGCCGGTCTAATGGCCGAGCTTGGTCGGTGGCAAATTGCCGAGGAACTGTTTCACGGAGGCTGACTTCTCTGGGTTTTTCGAGACGCATGGGATCCGACTTCAAGCTTGGAAGAGTGTCAATTTCAAGTGGCAGAGCTGTTGCGATATCTTCCGTTACATTTTGCTCCGAGGGTTTCGCGAAGTTATTTTCAAAGATGGACATTTCAATTTGGTCTTGATCAACATCGAAGTCTTCGGTTTCGTGGTCTTCAGTTTCAAGAACAAAAGCGACGCTCTCAATCGCAATTTGCTTCATTTGTGCTTCGTATGGGCACTTGTCGCCAATTTCTCGCAGAGCAAAATCTTTCAGTCTGTTAGGGACAATTGGGTAAAATTGCTCTTCGAGAATAGGGCCTATCCATGATTCGTCGACAACTTTGCCCACGGAAAGTTTGTATTCATACCCTGGCGATGCCTGCAAGGGTTTCGGATCATCAAGCGTGTCATATTGAGGTAGGTCAACATCAACGGAAGGGTCAACCAATATCTGCGCGTTTTCTGTCATATCAATCACAACATCGTCAGTTCTGCCCAAGCTGACGGTATCTCTAAACTTTGCTGTCGGTTCTAAGTAATTTCGGTAAGATTTTGTAGTTGTGTCGATGGGCCTTTCGGCTACAAACTTTTTGGGTTGATCCCAAATATCCAAGTCTTCTTCCAAAATCAAATTCTCCGTGGTTACTACATCGGATTCCACCGGGTCGTTCAAGGGATCCAAAAACTCTTCAAATTCAGCAAAATCTTGATTGTCGTTGAGATCAAAGATTTCAGTGTCAACGAACAGCTCCTGTGGTTCAACTGACGAATGAGGTTCCCCAAGTTCAAATCCAGGTGGTGCTTCGTTCACGTTGTCAGCTACGTCAATTATGATTTCATCTTCAAGGTTAAAAGGAGTCGACTCAACATTGTCAATCGGGATGTCAGGCAGAATCTGTTCCTCGATTAAGTTCGGATCTGGATAAACTGAACAATATTCTGAAGGCGTCGGATCTAAATCTTTTGTGGTGTCTTCGGTCCAAAAATCTTCAAAACCCAGGCATGATAACTCATTGGTGGAAATATTGGTTGGATCAATGACATTCATTTTTGGTTTGTTTTGAGGTCTAATTTTGGCTACGGTAATTTTACGACTTGATAATTTATCTAACTCTGAAATTTCATCCAAAGGAACGAATCGATAGTCCGGGAATGCAACAACTGTGCTAGTCGATTTTAATGGAGCTTTTGACAAATTCGGAATCGGATTTGATTTGGTCGCCCTGTCTTCGGGTAAAGGGGGTTTGACGAATTTGTCGGGTGATTTGAAAAATAGCTGAGCTTCCCTCGCGTCGCAAATGGCATCTGTCCAATCAACCATTGTTTCAGCTTCAGGAGTGTCGTGTTCTCCTGGTGACAACTCGGTTGCATATCCGAAAAACGGTTCATCAATTTCGTCAGCTTTCACCGTAATTAACTCATTTGCGACCGGAAGGCACTCGCTTTTTGGTTCCTTGTCTCTGACTTCCCTCCAGGGAATATTATTGTCCACCTGTTGAAGGATGAAGCAAGATTCGGGTGACTTTTCAAGGTCATTCAACTCAGTCGTGAGAATAGGAAACAGAACGTCCGGTTTATCGAGGGCCTCGTATATGTGTTCACGAACTGATGCCTGAACAGTCGGGTAATCCTCCGAATCAACAACTTCAGCTGTAACAGGTTCGATTTCGAAATCCTTGCTCGTTGCTGTGGGAATCGCAACCTCTGCTGATACCATGAGGCTATGCTTACTGCGATCAGCAACGTTGCTTTTGACTTCAGAACACAGAATCGTTTCGACGCGTTCTTTTATGAGCTCAACAATTGGCAATGGCGCCGTCCGATCAGACTCGAAAAGTTCTCCAATGTCTGCTAAAGCTTCAGTCGGCCACTCGAAACTCTCAGGGGCATCCACGAAACCAAATATATCATCGAAGACTGCATTTTGAGCTGGATAAATTGGCAGAAAGTTGTCTGTTTCAATATCTGCATCTTCTGCTAAAATCCCAAAACTTTCAGAGCAGTTTGCAAAATCAATATTGAACGATTGAAGAAGGTCTTGGATATCGATTTCCGTTGTTTCGATTTGTGGGGGCTCTGCAACAAAATTTTCAGTTCCAATTCTGAACAAACTGTCGTCAAAAAGCAATGCCCGACTTTGCCACTCGGCTTCGGCTAATTTGGGCGTGAATACATCCGGATAATGCCATTCGGCATCGCATTTTGCTTCTCTGTTATGCTTTGGAATTGTGAAATCCAGTGATACCAAAACGGGCAAATGGCCGACTTGACTTAAAGCAGAGGGCGGTTCTTCGTTCATAGCGTCCGCGTTTTTGTGATCAATTTGGGTCGAGACTTTGGGTCTATCAATTGCTAACAAGGGTGTCGATTCCAAGTTGAAAGTCTGTGCAATAGAAAAGATTTCGTTTGGCAATGCCTGGATAACTTCGTCTCTGTTAATATCTCGTTGATCAGAAGGAATCGGAAACTCGGGAGCCGAAAACGTGAACGCGATCTCTGGGGGGAAGTCAACTCTATCTTCTGGTTCTTCTATAGGGTTTCGCATTACGTATGCCGTTATTGTATTTGGCTTTGAGGCATTTCGGTCAAAGTAGACAATTGTGAACTGGTTTAGCTTGACATGAAACAGAGTCTCTTTGCTGATTGGTTCCATGTCGAGAAGTTGTTCCAGTACTTCGATTTTTTTGAGGTTCTCTGGGACGTCGGGAGATGAGTAGATTGCCTTCATCATGTTTACATGTTTGCGGACCAGGTATCCACGGACCAAGGCCTGACACTTGACAATTGCTGACTTGCTAGACTTGTCGTCGTATCTATTTAAAAAAAGGTTCGATCAGTAAAAGAGATTGATTTTAAAGCACATATTGACAAAATCTTACTGCTAATTTTTTTTCCAGTAGTCAACGTAAAAATTGCTAAAACGTAAAAATTGCAAAAACACAAAAATTGCGCTGAATACAATGAGAAGTTGTAAGAAATGTGGTGAAAATTAAAAATTTAACCGCTAATCTTGCCAACTTTCAGCATGAAGTGGGGTGACTCTGATTTAAATACAAAGGAAATCGAAGAGTAGCAGGTGCCTGGTTGTACACCAATAACATTAGGACGAAAAACCATTTACACTAAGATATACAAAAAACGATTAACACACTTCTGGTTTTGGCCAAGGAAAGCCAACGACAAATTTGTTTGATAAAATTATAGATAAAAAACAAAAATGAAAATTTTGTCACAATTGTGATACTATTTTAAAAGATAGGGTCAATAAAAAGATTTAAAAGACGTTTTCATATATTGAAGCCATGTTTACATCTCAAAAATCAACATTAAGAAAGCATACAACATTTTATTATTTCGAGACAAAAATTCCCATGAGACATATCATCAGTGAGATTAAGTGATAGAGTCAACAAATATGGGAAGAACTCAATATATTGGCAAACTGTTATAAAAACAAATAATTTCAAATCATAAAAAACAAAAACTACAACTAACTACATTAAAGTTCGTTCAAAACAAAAATGTTGGCAGCGCAACTTTTCTTACAAACAAAAAAAACCTGTAGATTGCGTCAATTGCGTCCTGGCTATTCTGACTGATGACATTTATACTTCTTTATGTGCCTGCATTGGACAAAAAATTAATTATAGCAGGACAAGCTTTGAATGACAGTCCAAAGGAATGAATAAACTACTAAGAACCAGACATCAACCATAGTTAAGAGAAAAACTTTTAAGCGTATGACCCTAAATAAATACAAGTAAACGAAGGAACTAAAAAAATTTTATTATTCCATTAAAATGAAAATGCGTATTTTGGTAAAATAGTTGAGTCAAAATTATCCAAACCAATGACACTAGGACAAAAAACTATATACACTAAGATATACATAAAACTGTCAACAAATTTCTGGTTTTAAGGCCAAGGAAAACCAACGAAAAATTGTGTTTTACAAATTTATAGATAAAAAAACAGAAAGGAAAAAACTGGCTTAATTGTGATACTATTACAAAAGATAGGGTCATTATTAAGATTTAAAAGACGTTTTCATATATTGAAGTCATGGTAACATCTCAAAAATCAACATTAAGAAAGCATATAACATTTTATTATTTCGAGACAAAAATTCCCATGAGACATATCCTCAGTGAGATTAAGTGATAAAATCAACAAATATGGGAAGAACTCAAAATATCGGCAAACTGTTATAAAAACAAATAATTTCAAATCATAAAAAACAAAAACTACAACTAACTACATTAAAGTTTGTTCAAAATAAAAATGTTGGCAGTGCAAAAAAGCGTCGCTTTTTACAAACAGAAAAAAAAACCTGTAAATCTTCAACGTTTATCGTATTTTGACAGCAAAACGTATGACATCTATAGCTTCTTGTGTGCCTGCAATGGACAAAACATTAATTAAAGCAGGACAAGTCTTGAAATACAGCCCAGAGAATGAATAAACTACTAAAAAGCACACATCAACCATTATACAGAGAAAAAAAACATTTAAGCGTATGACTCTATAAAGATGTAAACATAGGAAGGATTTATCAAAATTTATTATTCCATTAAAATGAAAATGCGTATTTTGGTAAAATAGTTTTGTCAAAACTATCTAAAAAATTAACATTAGGACGAAAAACCACTTACACCAAGATGTACATAAAACCATTAACAAACTTCTGGTTTTGGCCAAGGAAAACCAACGAAAAAATTTGTTTGATAAAATTATAGATAAAATAACAAAAATGAGAAATCTGGTACAATTGTGATACTATTTTAAAAAATAGGGTCATTAAAATGATTTAAAAGACGTTTTCATTTATTGAAGTCTTGGTAACGTTTCAAAAGTCAACGTTAAGAAAGCATATAACATTTTTTTTTCGAGACAAATCGCCAATGAGACCTGTCATTATTGAGATTTAGTAATGAAAACAACAAATATGGGTAAAACTCAAAAGATCTTCAACTGTTATAAAAACAAATAATGTCAAATCATAAAAAACAAAAACTACAACTAACCACATTAAAAAGATCAAAGTTTCACTATTAGAGATCCAATTATACCTGCCGTTATTGATACTAAATGCCACAAAAACAAAAAAAACAAAAACGGCAAAACAAAAAAACTCACTTTTTCATGGAAGTACAGTGTGCAAGCCATGAAGACTTTTTGGTAAAATAAAAAATTTCGAGAAAATTGAAAAATGTAAAAAAAAATAACAGAAAGTGCGAGCAAAACTTAACAATTCACAAATACTTTTTGAAATGAATTAAGGCTAAAGTCACAAACGGATTGAACTCTGACCTAAAACATTTGATATCGTCTATTAAGCCTCATCAAACCTAAAAAAGACAGCGCCCCCCAAAAAATTGGATGGTAATAAAAATTGCTTTTCTCTAAAATGTATGAGTAGTGGAAAATGAGGGGGTCTACCGCACAGAAAAAGGATCCCTCCCTCTAGTAGCCTCGAAACCACTTTCTATATATTTCTAACAACTATTTTTTGTATTTTAGATGCTGCCTAACCACCTGGGCCATAGGATCATGATTTTTATGTTTTATAAATGCTTTTATTCAGGTTCTCTTACAAGGTTAGTTCAAACCGTTCAAACTTTATCTTTACCATTGACATTTGCCAAACAGAATAGTTAGCTTGGTATACAACTTTGTTCAATTTCTTTGAATATCAAACCTCTGTCGAACAGTTTTATTATACTGTAAACTCCGTATGTGTACTTTTTCGTTTTCTCTTTGCAACGTTTAGCTTTTTATCTACAATCAAAAACCGGTTCCTTGATTTGAACTTCAAGTAAGTTAAACAATTTTGTCTGAGCTTTGTGTTGTGTAATGCTTTAGCTTACTTGTCTTTGAATAGCAATATCTTTAGAAAATTATATTAACGAAATGGTTCGAAATTGGTATAAGAAAGCATTTTCATGGTATAGGGAATATTTATGCGCAAATTATCATCGAGTTTATCAAAAGTTTCATCAATAAATTTCTTCGTCAGACGGTAAGACAATAACGTCGTCATCTTCAGGCGCTGCTCTCACTTTAATGATCTTTTGCTTTCTCGGCTTAACTATTGCGATTGGCTTTTCTCTTTTGAGAGTTGCTCGATGACCTTCTTTATTGTATCTTAGAAGGGCTGTAAATTCTCGAAGTCCCAAAGCCACATATTTCAACTCCCACATTTCGCCTTTGTTCTCAAATTTCTTGATTTGGAAGAACACTGATAGCATCAGGTCATCGGGGTCGAAATACTTCATTGAGAGTCGGTAGTAGACTTTATCGTTATCTAAATAGAAACATAATTAAACTCACGAAAGCTGTTTTAATCGTTTTCTGTATAGGGTTAGGTGAATTAAAATCTTAATTAAAATTCAACTCTTCGAATAATATCACATATTGCTGAAATTATAAAGTGCGATACTACCCTTGATGTCTCGTATCACCTCGCAATTCTTTGAATCAAGCCGCATTCTTTCGCACGCCTCAATATGTATCACGAGACGTCCATCTGCATTGATTTTGCCCTCAGTGATAACTCTGATAAGGTCAGTGTCCATCATCACCGTGTTTATTAGGGACCTGAAATGTTCTTCAGGTAATGTAAGATTTTGGTACAAAAATCTTTCACCGTTCGAATATTTATAAAGCGATATTTCAATTGTTGCGCCCTCCGTGTTATCTTCTCTCCAAATTCTCACAAAGCGCGTAGAGGTTTGGTATTCAAACAGATAACCAGACATTTGTAGTGTATTTAGTTTTAAGTTTAAATTTTGTTTTTTGTGAAAGAGCTTAGGATGGTAATTTGCCGATTTGTGGGCTTTTTATACCCGTTATCAATCTCAGATAAGTCTGTATCTCGACGGAAAAGAAATTTATAACCGCAATTTACGGTTTTTACCTTGCGGCGCATTCCATTTATGGGGTCTCATCGGCGTTTTCTTTTGTGGTGCATTGGAGAATATCTTTCAAGTTTTGTTAGTATTCATAATCTTAAGCAGTCGGCAAACTAGATTTCGCTCCGATAAAATTTCAGGTTTTTCCGCTCGCAAATTTTCATTTTCTAAATAATAATCCTGCGGACCGCTTTCGACTTTCAGACTCAACCAACTCCAACAACTAGTCTGCATCTGGAACACGTTTTTCCGACAACAAAACGATACTGTCCTGCAGCTTTCATTCTAATTTGGGTTTGGAGCCAATCAACGCGTCAAGAATCCATTTCAACACACAGAGAAAGGGTATGTGTTGTCTTAAATAAATTCAATTCTGCAGTTGAAGCTGTGCGAAGCCAGGATGTGTTTAAACACTCCTTTTTTTAAGATGCCGTATTTTTCTGATGCCTTTTACAATATTGTCTTCGCTTAAAACTTATCGATTCTTGAGCAACAAAAATTGCTTGATTGTCTGATCATTGAAAAATATTGCGGTAGGGGTTAACATATGCCCAAATTTTCTTTACTTCTGTTCTGCACGTTTTTTAAAAATATTGAATTTGTAGAGAAGCTGCTCTAGGGGTTAATTTATGCTCAAAATTTTTGCATTTCGGTTCATTGGTCAATGCAAATTTTTTCAATTTTGATACTAACAACTCTATTCAGTTATTTGATAATTCCTAAATCACTGTTCTAGGGGAAAATTTATGCCCAAATTTTCAATTTTGTGTTTCGTTGTGCATTCTTTTTAAAAACTGAACATCGGGGTTTCTCAAACCTCCCTAAATTTTTTCCAAATACAGCTTCAGGGGTTAATTTATGCTCAATTTGTGTGCACTTCTGATCAATACTTAATGCAGTTGTTTTGAAACTTGGAAATACTTCCTGCTTTAAAGTGTGCTTTGTTGCCCAATTTTAAAAACACTTCACTAGGGGGTAATTTATGCCCAATTTTTTCTCCGGTGATAATTATTAATTGCGAATTCTTGAATTTACTAATACATCAAACCACCTCGCTTCAACGTATCAAACTTAGAAGTGAAAAAAGGGGTTGATCGTTGCCTTGTTATGCCATCGAAAAATTTTTAGCTCGTTTTGCAATAAATACCGATCACGTTTACGTAGGGTTCAATGATATCGTGCAACTTCTGCGATGAAACGTTCCAGAGCAGAAAAGATCTTGCTCTGCATAGACAGCAAAAGCATTCTAATCTACCGGAAAGCAACTTCAGTTGTGGGCACTGTCAGGTAGTTTTCACCTTGGCCAAAAACTTGGTGCGTCATCTCAAGAATGTGCACAAGTTTCCGAGGACTCTTCGCTGCAACACTTGCCATACTTTCTTTGGGAGTGAGGAGTCTTGGAAGGGACACTGTAGGTCACAACATTCTGTTCTCCCTGGTGTTGAGCTGGCGCAGCCATCCACAAGTGGGGCTGAGCAGTTTGAGTTGGAGAGGGAGAGAAAGGCAGTGAATGGACATTTTCAATCCTATCGTCTCAAAATTGTTGGTGACCAAATTTTTGATCCTTTTGAGTTTCTGGTAACAAACGAGATGGCAATTAGAGATTTTATTACAAACCGTTTGGCAGAAATAGTTACTTCGAAGGTAGGATTGTGTATAGAAGTGAAATTTACAAAAGCTTTGCTCGAAGAAAGCACGATATCGTTTTTTTCACAGTCCTCTGGAGAGTGTGACCACTTGCTTCACATCAGATGAATATTTTGCTCACGTTGATAAATTGCTCACAAAAATTAACGTTTTTTGCACTGCTGGCAGCGGATGGGTTATTGACCGGTTAAACATGGTTGAACTCAAGTTATCAAAATATTTTCCACTTCGTGCTGGGTCTTATATTCCAACGCCTACTATTTTAGAGAATCAGCGCAAGTCTTTGCTCAATATTAAAAATTTGAGGGATAATTTGTGTTTTATCTACTCTATTCTCGCGTTTCTTTTTCCTGTTAGGCAGAATCAGGAGCGACCACAAAGTTACAAAAATAATTCGAGTTTTCTCATATATAATCCTAGAAAAATGCCAATGGCCCTGTCCGATATTCCTAAATTTGAAAGAGATAATCATCTCAAAATAAACGTTTATGCTCTGGAAAAACGAAATATTTTTCCGGTTTATTTATCTGAGTATACTGGCATTGCTCGTAGAATTCATCTTTTGCTTTTGTCGGACAAAAACAGCTGGCATTATTGTTTAATTAAAAACTTAGATCGTGTGCTTAAAATTCTTCTGCGAACAACGAACACCGCGAACTCCAAAAACAACGAGCGAAAGTTTTGCGAAGTTTGTTTACAAAGTGTTGCACGTGACAAATTTTCACTTCACAAGTCCTTGTGTTCTTCTCTACAACCGCAGATTATTGAAATGGCTGCTAAAGGAACAACGCTTTCTTTCAAGAACTGGCATAAAACATATAAATGTCCGTTCGTAGTTTATGCTGATTTAGAAGCTTTTGACGTTAAAACTGAAGATTTTGATTTGGCTGCAGAACAAATGCAAAGTGGTTTAAATAGCGGTGGTGCCTCCACAACATTAATCGAAAATCAGTACCCGTGCAGCTTCGGTGTTGTTCTCGTTGACGTGCGCCTTGGACATGTAAAAATGGAAAAGTTTTATCGTGGAGATGACTGCATTGCTGTATTAATGAATACCTTAAGATCGTGGGTGAGATGGGCCGACACGGAACGTCAGTGATTTCGATTTTTAAACATGTCAAAAACTCGTAAACAAGAAATGTTACAGAATTGGATGGAGCCTTGCTGTATTTGTCATAAAAGTTTTTCTGGAGAGCTGCATGACAGTTCCGAAGAAAAAGTTGTGCACCACTGTCATGTTACAGGAAAAGTCTTTGGTGTTGCACACAACTCCTGTAATTTAAAAGTGACAGTCGGATCTTTCCTTCCTGTCTTTTTTCATAATCTTTCTCGATATGATGCACATCATATTGTGAAGTACCTGAAGTTGGAAGATAACGAACAACTTTCAGCCATCTCCCGGACCGAAGAGACGTTCATATCTTTTTCAGTTCACGTTCCTGTCCGTTCCTACATCAACAAGGCCGGAGTTGAGAAAACAGTTCGTCACGAAATTCGATTTCTAGATAGTATCAACTTCATGGCTTCTAGCCTTGACGCTCTTGCAAAAACTCTTCAAGATTCTGACTTGAAGCTTCTTCGCCATCGTTTTCAACATTTTAATTTCAACGAATTCAAAAAAATTAGAGCCAAGGGCATCTTCCCCTACTCGTTTTTGGATTCAAAAGAAAAATTTCAAGCTGCTCTACCGGAATACGGTGAAGAGTGGAGAAACACGTTAACTGGAAAAATTGACGTTACTCCCGAAATGTATTCGCAAGCAGTTGAAATGTATCAGCTGCTGGAATGCCGCAATTTCGGGGATTACCACGACGTTTATTTACAAATAGATGTTTATTTGTTGGCTGATGTTTTCGAGTTGTTCCGAACTGTGTGTATTTCAGTGTATCGCTTAGATCCCGCGTATTTTTACAGTGCTCCAAATTTGAGCTGGGATGCTATGCTGGTAACAACCGAGGTACAATTAAGTTTAGTCGATGATATTGATATGCTTCTTTTATGCGAGAAGGCTATTCGTGGTGAGCTTAACGGCGTTGGTGCTCTTCGGCATTTCAAAGCCAACAATAAATATTTGAGCACCTATAACCCTGACCAAGTGTCAGTATATGGTGCATTCTTTGACGTCACTTCGCTTTACGCTGGAATTATGATGAAAAAGTTACCGAAGGATGGCTATCAGTGGTAAGAGTGTAGTTCTGTAGAGGAGTTGTTCTCTAAATATGAAGCTGACAATAATGTTGGCTTTTTGTTGAAGTTGATCTAACCTACCCTCCTGCTATTCATGATAAACATTACGATTTTCCTCTTGCGCCAGAAAAACTTTTCATCAAAGATGATTGGCTCTCACCGTACAGCAAAAAGTTTGCGGGAAATCGTGCGCCTGTACCAAAGCTAGTTGAGACTCTTTTTGATAAACGAGGCTACATTTGTCATATTGAGAATCTTGAAGTTTTATTGCAGCCAAGGTCTCAAGGTTACTGCGCTTCATCGTATACTTCAGTTCAATCAGTCGAATTGGCTGTCACCCTACTTTGGGAAAAACACTGAAATGCGAAAAAAAGCAGCTACACCTTTCGAAAAGAATTTTTATAAGTTGATGTCAAATGCGTGTTTCGGAAAAACGATGGAAAATAAACGAAACAGAAAAAACATTCAATTCGTTTCAGAAGAATTCCAGGCCAAGAAACTTACTGCTAAGCCTACCTTCAAATCTTTTCGAATCATTAATGAGCACCTGTGTTCTGTATACTCTTCTATTCCGAAAATTAAATGGGACAAACCGACCCCTGTGGGTGCCGCAATTCTTGATTTATCTAAGTTGACTTTATATCATTTTCATTATAATGAAATGAAACCGCGTTGTGGTGAAAAAATTTGTGTTACGTACAAAGATACTGATTCCTTGTTGTACCGCATTGAAACTGACGACCTGTATGAAGACATGCAAAGTTTCAAACACTTATTGGACCTTAGTGATTACCCGCCTTTACACCCACTTTATGATCCGGTTAACAAAAAGGTTGCTCTGACCATGACTGACGAATTGAACGGAGAAATTTTGCAGGAATGTGTTGTACTCCGATCAAAAATGTACAGCATTCAATTTCAAAGTGGGACCAAGCAAAGCGCTAAAGGGGTGCAAAAGTGCGTAAAGAAAACACTTCATCACGACAAGTATTTAGAATGTCTTGAATCGGGAAAGAGCACTAGAGCAGTAATGACGAGAATTCATTCCGATAACCACCAGATAAAAGTTTCGACAACGAATAAAATTGCTCTCAGTTGTTTTGATGTCACGCGATATATTGAGTTAAATGGTATCAACACACTTCCTCATGGATATTATAGTTTACAGCAAGTGCCGCCGGTCGATGAAAATGTTGTTTCGGAGCATGAGTTAGTGAGCAGTGACAGTGAGAGCAGTGAAAGTGATATGCAAGACGAAGGCGAACCTCCTTTTTTTGAAATTTTACCAAACAACCAGATTAGCCCAGCTACTTCTGCGGCTGACACTTTCGGTTATTTCTTTTTTTGTGTGTGTTTCCAGGTATCGATTTTGACACAATTTTTCTTGTTTCAGCACCTCCTGATCCAGGTTTCTTGTACCGAGAAATTGACGACAATGAGCCAGTTGTTAATTGGAGTGACTTGAGTGATCTGGAAGAGGAAGCTTCTGAATTGGACGACCTATCTCGTAATCCGTTCATAGATAATGAGGCCAGAGAATGCAGTGCCTCGGAAAGCGAAGTTGACAGTGAAGAAGCACTAGATTTTGGCTCCAATTTAAATACAATTTTCGCTACTAGTAGTACTACTAACACTCCCAAAAAGATTTCTTATATTAATAATTATGAAAGCAGTGATAGTGATCAACCTCTGCCGAAATATAGGAGACGGCAAAATATTCTGGCCTTAGACTCCGACTCTTAGATTAAATGATTGGAAGGAATAATCAGTCACTCAATGTAACCTAATTTATTAAGTTGGTTGTTTAATCTTTCTTTCTGTCTGCCTCTATAGCATTAGAAAACAACAAAAAAGCTTGCAGTTGTAAAATTCTATTACTAAATAATATTAAACACATAACTTGTTTTCAGCTTTGTATTAAAAAATTGAATCAAATTTATCTCATTCATTCGTCCAACATTTTGCACAGTTTTAAGAATTTTCATTTTCAGTTGTTTCATAGTCTCCATTCTGGTCTTCTTTGAGAAAAATATGTTCAAAGATAAATGATGACTGTTTGAAATTAACTCAAGGGCTGTATAGATACAGTAGAGTCTACACAGGTTTGACGACTTAGACTGAATGGGCGGCGATGAAACAACTGAATGCACCTCGTAAGAGTGCCTATCAGAGTAGAGGTTAGCAAGTCGTCTGTACAGATGATCAAAATAACTGATTGATATATCAAGACTATTCCATATCACTATGTTTGTGAACCGGACAGGCTTTTTTGCGTTTGCTCTGAAAAGTAATGGGAAAGAAATAATAAGTATCCAATGCGTTCCAGGAAGTTTTTTTGGTGACGTATTGACTATCTGAAAGCGGATTTTGCCGCTTTGTTTAATTCGAGGAAAGTTATCAGCTGACCACACTCCTCCAAAGGCGAATTTTAAATTACTGAATTGTTGACAGACTCTTTCTATGGTGATATTATCCATGTAATAGTGTTTGATTTTTTGCAATATTTCGACTACTATCTATGAAAACTTGACTGAAGCGCTCTCCGATTAGAAAGATTTCAACTGCTTCCGGCAGGGCTTTTGAGAATAATAATTTCAAAGTAATCGGGGCTCCTGTAAGTTCGGGGAACAAGGTCAAGTTTTTCGATGCTTCCTGCGAAGAGGTCAAATCAAAGGTGGACATGTATTTGTTTTCGAAGCCGTCAAGACTTATTTTGTTTCCCCCGTTTTTGAAACCCAATGCTGTCATCGTGTTATAATACAGACGAGTGTTGTCTTCTGTATCAATTGGTGTCCCTGCAATTGGCAACCCGTTACCTCGAACTATTTCAATACGTTTGAGGTCAAATTTTTGGTAGTCAAAGGGGTTTGTGCTGTATGATCCCCTGAATTGGGCGTTAGGGACCATACATAGGGTCAAACGTCGGATGGGTTCTGTTCCGAAAATCGATTCCTTAATGAATGAGTTTTGCCCTGCCTGAATTATAAAACTTTTACAAAGGGATTCAATGTAGGGGTATCGAGCTGGCGCTTTGGTGAGTGCGCGCTCAATTGAAACACGTACTGACTCCGTCAGTGTTATTTTTCTTACAAAAAGAGATGCTTTTTCTATTATTGCTGCGTACATTTTATTGTCTTGTGCAATTAAGCTGAACTCGTTGCTCGCACGGTAAAGTTTAATGCGGAGCTCTACCTCGGGTATGAGTAATTTTTCACATGTGAAAAAATCAACATACAGTGCGCCATATAAATCCGTCGTGTAGTTTTTATTTAATGTTTTTTTCAACCTATCCGTAAACCATCTGCCTTTGTCTCCGTCTGCTATAGCTGAATCGAATTCGTAACCTTGACAAATAGTCCACGAGTCTTTACTGTCACTGTTTGTTGTTAGCTCTGTCTCTAGAAATGCTCGGTGATGGTATGTATTGTTACTGTAGGCAACCAAAATCCCGCTTAGATAAATTTCAATATGAGAGAACAGGCTGTGAAGTGTGTTGTTGGTAAAAACAACAGGTTCACCGTCACTGTAGTCTATTTTTTCCTGTCCATTTGGCTTGTAAATTGCTGCTTGAACGGCTAAATGAATATAATTCATGTCAATACAGTTTCTCTGGTCACCACTGATTACAAAGTCTAGTGTTGGTCCCCTTGGTCCGGTTTGGGGGAAGACTTCTTGGTCATGTCCACTCTCGTAATTGATCAATACGCTCGGTTTTTCGAAAAAATCTAAAGCTGTGTGTGTAACCGGGTTTGCTATGTCGTCTGCCAGGCTTTTGAATTCCAAATTTAAATTGGACTGTATCGTCATTTTGCTGTACTATTACTACTAATAAAACTAATGATGATCTTGATTATGATTGTTGGTTGGTTCGTTGATTGGTTGGTTGGTTGGTTGATTGGTTGGTTGATTGGTTGATGATTAGCTAGCTAGCTCGCTATCTATCATCTAGCTTGCTAATAGTATTTGATCTTTGAAAAAATTTCGGACCGACTGCGTTTCGTTGGCTTTTTTGTAGAAGTGACGCTTGAAGCTGTGTTCTTCCGTTTTCTGCTGCCAGCGGTCTTTGTTCCTGCTGGTGCTGATAACGCTTTTCCGTCATGACGTTTTTTCACCAATCCCAACCGGGGGAGGGCCACGCGCTCGGGCGGAACGGGTCGCGCTTTTTGCGCCGGTCGCCCCCGCTGCGGTCCGCTAACCCGGCGCGCCGCCCCGGCCGGCTTATTGGACGGTTGTGCAACAACGAGACTTTCAGAGATTGACTTTTTCAATGAATCCTTAGCAGCTGTTCTAATTTTCTTTTTTCCTGCAATGGCCTGTCCAATTTCTGGTATTGCTGCTGTCACTAAGTGTTTTCCCAATTTTTTGGCCAATGGTAAAGCATACTTTTTCAATAATGGTAGAGCACATCTCCCAACTCGTACCGCAAGTGCTCCAAGCCCTGCTGCTCCTGATCCAAATTGACGAGCTGGTCCTCCATGGGCTGCTTGGGGGCTGCCGCCGCCGCCGACTGTACCAATTTGAGCATCATAGTGAGCGTCCATCTGAAGTGATGTATGTTATTGCTTGCTCTGACTGACTGACTGACTGACTAACTGTTTGATTGATTGAATGAATGGATAAATGAATTAATTATTGGCTGAGCTGGTTAATAATTTTATGTATGATTATTTGGGTGATTGATTGATTGCTTGACTGATTGAACAAGAGTTCAAATGTTTCAATTGTTTTCAACTGTTTGATTTTCAACTGTTTAACATTTGATTGACTTTGCTACTTGATAGATACAGTGAAGAAATGGTAGTCATTGAACTTGTCTGAATTTAAGGGTCAAGCATGTTCGGCCGACTGATAAAAATGGCATTAGCTGGCCTTTTTCGTCTCTGAGGGTAATTGATATTGATTGAAAAGAAGACTTGACAACTGTCTTCCATTGCAGGTTTGAAAAAGACCGGTAGCTGATGATGCTCCCTTTCCTGTTTTCCTCGTCTTCTGTGTTTGCTATGAGAGCGACTGTCCTTAAAAGTGAGGTAAATGTGTTGCCTAAAATTTCGTCTTGAATCAGATCACAATAAACAAACAATGTGTGGCGTCCTCCAGAGATGTCTACAGGAAATATTGGGGTTGAATTTGGCGAGAGGTCTTCAACGCCTAGTATGTTTTTCAAATCCAACGAAACCAACCTGATTGTTTTATCATTATCGTTGCTCACACTTTCATCCTCGCTTGTGTTTGTATCCGCCAATATGAAGCCGGCTTCCTCATCCTGATTCTTTTCGTTGCTTCTATCCCTCTTTGCTGCTTCTGCTGCTGGTCGGATACGTAACAGTTGGCTATGTCTACTGACTGACCACTCGATAGGCCATGTCTGTTGTTTTCTGGAATTGTAGACTCTTTCGCATATCTTTTCCAGGACTTGATCTGCTGATTGATAAATTCCTTGGGGAATGCTAATTTTTTTCGGTGGGGGATCCTCCTCATCAGCTCTTGTCGTCCATATTGGTTTTCGTTTTCTTCGTGAAATTGGTACGAATACTTCCTTGTTTATCGCTGGTTCAATTGGAGCTTCGAGTTCACCCGCATTTGCTGCTTCATCCTCATCTTCCTCTTCTTCATCAGTTTCACTCTCTTCGTTTTGGGCACAGTTTATTTCAACAATACCACTTGTGACATTTTTGACATTTGATGGCCATGATATTTCCAATAGGGCAACTTGCCACAAACCTTTCGATTTGTTCAGATCTATGACTCTTGGTAGCAGATTCGAAAATGTTGCGAGGGTATTGTTGGGAAAAGTTTCAGTTGAGGAATTGGAAATAAGGTTCACAGTAAAAGTGCTTGCAGGTAATTTCATTCTTCTAGAAATTTAACAAGCTCAGACTCATAAAATCTTCCGCTTATCTCTTCATTTGAGTCGTTAGATACAATTCTATAGGTAGGGGGATCTAATGTTAAAACTTCTGTTATTCGAAAAACTTCGTAGCTAAACTGTATTTTGTATCCACGATGGAAGGTCTCAATTTTCCTCCGAATGCGTACTGTATCGCCTGTTTTAAATTTTGGTTTCTGGAGCCTACCGTTTAGGTTCCATGAGACAAGATAACTGGTGTGTTTATTTAATACATTCTTCGGTGCTAGACCGGTTACTCGATTCACACGTCCGTTTATAACTTTAACAAAATTCGGAAGTTGGTCAACGTATTTTGTGGTGTGACTTTCGTTCATAAACTTGTAAATAAGAGACTTTAAAGATCGAATGTTTCGCTCTGCAAATGTGCTCTTTTTCTCGTTGTGAGTCTGATAAACAATAATTTTGTTTGCTTCACAAAAGTTTCTGAATGCTCCAAGAAATTCTTTTCCGTCGTCAACCCATACCCTTTCAGGAGATATTTTCGTCTTTCCTAATTTCAGCATTCTCTGGAAAGCTTTTTTTGTAGTTGATGCGTTTTTATATTTCATGTGTTCAACTCTCAGATAGCGACTCAATGTGTCCACAGCTACAAGCAAATATCTAACGTTTTTATTTTCGCTGGCAATTGACTGCATATCTGCTAGATCTATAGACCAGATTTCGTTTATTCTGTATGACTGCACTTTGAGACGCAGAAAGCGCTGCCTGGCTTGTTTAAGTTTTGTAAAAGTGGAATTTGTTGCAAGGTAGTTTTCAACTGTTGACCTTCGGATGCCTGTCTCCTTGGCCAAGCGATCAACGCTGCCGTATGAACTGGGAAACCCAATACGTGTGTAAAATTTCTGAGCTTTTCTATAGTCGGCGTTTTCTGTAAGCGCCGACGATACTATTCTCTCACTTTTGGATTTAGTGCAAGTGAATGTGTTTTTATCATATTCAGAGGCATTTGCAAGTCCGCTGCATTGAAAGTGTACAAACCACATATTGTGCAATAGAATAGAGGCCTTAATCTTGTACTTTTTCCAAGAAACTTTTTACATGATCCGCATTTTACTTTCTTTTTGGAAGGTCCTGGGTGCCTTTCAATTCCGGCCTTTAAAAGCAGAAACCTTACAATAGTTGTATGGGCAAAGGTTTTTTTGAAGTTATTTAAAACATCGAAAGCCATGCGAGCTGCTGACCTCTGGTGCTAGAATGTTGTTGGGGTGCGCACGAGGCCGCTTGTTTTGCGCTCTTGTTTCCGACAAGGTGACTACCTATTTTCAGTTCCTTAAAAATATGGAGATCTTCCGAGGATATTTTTTTCGTCGGAAGCTGCAGGTTTATCAAAAATTCGATTAGGTCTGAAGTTGAAGCACTTCCGTCGAAGTTACCATGCAGCTTTCCAGTGTTACCGTCTATGCTTATTAGTGTTGACTCATTTAAAAGGTCGATTATTGTCTTGCTGCGTTCAATTTTTCCTCCACTCAAGCCTGATTTTGTTAGCTCATCAATAACACACTCAACTTGTTCTGTGGTTAATTGCGAAGCTTCTTGGGACGATTTTTTCTTTTCGTCTTCTCTCCCTGATTCCGGCAAATCTACTGACTTTGAGTTCAATGCTGATGCGATGCTCAATTGAGCTAATGTCTCGCTTTCGCCTAGATTTTTGTTCTGTAGAATTGCTTGTTTTGTACTTTCTTCTCCGGACGGTTGGGAAATTGCGGCGGTAGTAAGTTGTTTGTAAGTGTCTACTGAAATTAGTATGAATTCGTCGGCGGCTGACTGTGTCATATTGTAGATTTGAAGTATTTTTGAATCGGATCGTTAATCATTTTTAGTAGTCTGATCCCTTTGTCTGTTGACAGCAGTTTCCGCTTGCTGTTGATTTTCACACGTCTGTCACACAATATGGAAATAATTCTTTCGAAGGTTTTAAATTTATTGATTGCTTGGTTGTCAAGGTTTAGAGAAACTGTTCCTTTAATGATGTTAAATACGCAGTCAATAATGAATTTAACAAACGTCTCGGAACATTGGAGGAGAAAAAATTTTTGCAGTAATGGTTTAAGAGTTATAAAGAGATCTAAAGTACTCAGATGTTGCGAACGATTCATCAAGTTTGATTATGTTCTGCGGTGTGCTCGAGCAATAAAAAATGGTAACGTCGCTGTTGATCTGTGAACATAAACGCAGCTTCTCATCACATCGAGGATCTAAATCAATCAATAGGTGACCAAATGGTTTTGAGGTTGCTGATTTATATGCTGATAGTAAGAGAGAACGGCAACCCAACTGCCTCCCTAGGCAATCAATTTGAACAATGTCACGGGGGTTTTTCATCAACAGCATTTGAGTGACATTTAATTCTATTGTTTTTGCATTTTGACCTTTTTGATACAAATTGCGTTTCAAAATAATGGCGTGTTGGTTTTGATGTCTACCTGAAACAACAAGCTTAAGAAACTCTGCTTGATTGCATGCTTCATTATAAATATCATCAAAAATTAAAAGCTGCCTTTTTGTGTTTCCGCGGGACTTAAGTTGTTTCCAATTCAATCCCTGAACAAAGGTGATTTTATCACTTTTTGACCGCAGTTCATCATATAATGGCTGCCAATGCATGCTGGTATATATACAAAATTATATCAAAACTTGGTTGAAATATTTTTTCATTAACTAATAGATCAGCAACTAACATTGATTTGCCGGAACCACTGGGTCCTACCACCATCATCAACAAATGTGGCTCGGTTGAGATTCTTTTAATCATTTTGGTGTAGGGATTATACAGCCCAAGCAAAAGGCCAAGACAGACCAGATATGAGGTTTGTTGTCACTATCATGATTAAAAACAAATAAATAAAGGATACATGATACAAATGAACCAATGAGCACAAATAAATGTATAATACAGAATACCAATGATCTTTCAACACTGCATCCAATCTTCCAAGGGGGTCGTTCCTGATCTTCTTTGTCAAAAAAAATTTTGTTTGCTAATTCGATCGAACAGTCCGGCGAATCTGCCATTATTAGTTTGTATTGCGGCCGGGCACTTTTGGTGGCTTTGACTTGTTAGCCTCTTCAGAAGCAGACAAAAAGTAGAGAGCTAATTGGCCGCTTCGGAAATTAATTGCAGCTCATTTAAAGTCAAATCTATTTCTGTTTGAAATAGTATGAATTTTTCATTCAATTTTTCCAACATTGTTTCCTCAATACAATACTTGAGCTGTTGGTGTTTTGTATAACTTGAATAGCAGCTAACTTTGAAATATGCAAAGTGAATAGGTTTGGATCATAAGTTGTCATATCAAAATGGCATCTTCTGGAAAGTGTCTGACAAGAGCACTTTGAAAGCGGTCCAATGAATAATGCCGCTAATGTGACCCAATAGAAAATGGCTTGGAAAGTTTGAAATCATGTACATATAACCAGGGCCGGTTTTGTACTTTTCTTTCATAAAACCATAGGCGTCGTGAAAAATTGCATGTACTCGAAGGACTTTCGAATCTTTCAAGTATTCATGTAGTGCACTATCTCCCGGGCCTATAAGTCCACCATATGGAGCTAATTTGTCAACTGCATTGACATCTACTTTCGGATCTATGAGCATGCAAACTGCAATAAAACCATTTTTCGACTTTTCGTTTTGTGGAAACGCTCGAGAGACAAGCTGGAAATTACACAAAACTTTATTAATGTCAGCAGATTGGAACATGCGACTGATTTAAAAGGATATGAAATAGATAATGATCAAGTTATCTAATAGTTCTTATCTCGTGTTATCATGTTTTTTGTTTACTTTGGTGAGTCATTGGTTTTTTCCATAATTTCTTCATCCTCCGTTGCTGCATCCCAGCATTCCCAACATGAACATTGTGCATTTGTGAGTCCACAATGGACTTCAATAAACATTGAATGATCAGTTCGGTATAATGATCCCCAACCGGCTGCCAGAATGTCTACAAATGCCTCAATGGTGTCCTTGAATGGGGAGTCAGTGCTCTCGAGACTTTCAATTTTTGCAATTAGTCGCTTCTGGTACTCGGTTAATGTATTGATTTCGGTTCTGCGAGCTGGACTAGATCTCTCAATTTCCCACACCAAGTCCATTTGCTGGCTTCGCTTTGGTATGTCTTCAACTAAAGAATCAGTGTTTCGTATGAACTCTTCGAAGATGTCTCCTCGTCTTGAAATCTCCGATACGTTGAATCGCAAGAACTGTTGATTAAATGTCTGAAAGGCGCTTTGGGGCACAAACACTCGTGCTCTGATTTCGTTGAGTACTTTGCTTTCATGTCGAATAAAGGACTTGATAGTTTTCTCCATGTGTTTAGGATTATCGTTTGAATGGACAATGATGTGCTAGTGCTCCGTGGAGATGTCATCACACCATCTGAAGGATGCACTTGGTTCAATTTTGTTGGGCTCATGGTTGACGACTGCAAACTGCCAATCGGTGAATTGGTCAATCCAATGAGCTAGGCCTTTCGGTTGTCGCTGAGCGGTCAAGGTTGACTGGGCATGTTCTGTTTTACGTCTCATGACCGATAGGGACTCAACAGTTTGCTGAGCAGGTAGTAGATTTTGGGCACTGTATATAATGAATCGAAAACTACTCTGTGGGTTGCTCAACATTTTTGTTGTGTTGCTATTGTAAGAAAAAGGCCTGTTTTATAGGCGGGTTTTATTTGCTTTTGATAAAAAAAATTATCGAAAGAAAGATAATGGGAAAATTCCAAGACCTGCTCCGTCTCAGTGGAATTTTCTCAGTTTTTAGTTGAAATCTGGTGGAAACTATGGTGCTTCGAAAAGTCAACCTGATTCAGTTGGGATTGCGAGCGAGGTTAACCAACTGAACCAAGTTGACTTTATTTTATGACCTTATTTTCAGTTGAAATACTCACTTTATAATGTGTTAACAACCGTAACAGTTACGAATTATATTCCGTTTGAACCTTACAGCAGTTAGTTCTGGTAGTGCAGTGGTTTAGGCATTAATCTAGAGTTTTTGAAGTGTAATTTTGACTTAGGTTCGAGACTGGATGGGAGGGATCCTAAAACTGTGCGGTAGACCCCCCTTTTTTCACTACTTGTATGATAATGGTATCCGTGCTGACAATTTTAGAAAAGTTGCTCAGCCTTATCGTCACACCATTAATCTTTAAAATATTGAAAAAGGTTTTTGTGTTGTTTCAATAATGCTATTCAATGGCAGCTAAATTTTAAAAATTAGATATGTTTGCTTACCCAGGGACAACAGATTTTATTGAATTGTTTCTGATTTTTTCTCCCTTATGAAATTGGCTTAACCAGCAAAAAACGGGTGCAAACGATTTTATGAATTGGTGAAATAGAGTTAAACTTCATCAGAAGTTCTTATTTATTAACAGACACGTACAATTTAAACTGTAAAGATGAAGGGCTAACTTTAGGTGAAAGAAGTTCGCAAAAAACTGATTTTTTTTAAAACACACTTTTAACTGTAATTGTAACCAGCCAATTTTGCGGAAAGAAATTCAAAAAAGGTAAATTTTTTGCAGTTGTCTCAACGAATTTCTAATGAAACATTATCAAAAAAAAGTTTAGCTCTCCATGAAAAAAAAACGACATCATTCAAGCTGGATAAAAAGCTCAAAAAAATTCGAGTAGAGATTTTTCTATTATAAGAAGAATTTTTTTCCCTCAGGGAATTTGAAAGACTGTTTTCCTTTTGATTTTAAAGATGAGATTTTTGGTTTGATATGAAGGGCACTTGTTCCATTATCTTGCAATTACAATAATATAGATATATATATATATATATATATATATATATATATATATATATATATATAAATATATATATATATATTTATATATATATATATATATATATATATATATATATATATATTCTTATACCAACCATGCAAGAAAGATATATTTTTTGAAATCTGATCATTCGTAATCAGTTGGAGGAAACTCAATTTAAGGTAACGTTAAGAAAAAGAAACTGGTGTTTTAAATTCTTAACTTTACATCAAATTTACCTTTCTATTTCCCATATTTTGTTCCAATACGAAAAAAAGATATCTCAGGCTAGAAACAAACTTGAGAAAAAAGCAAAATTTCCTCAAAGTGAGCCAATAGTAAGCAAAATTTTAACCTGGAGATCTAAAAAAAAAACAGAAGATGGAAAATGAGTTTAATTTCAATGGTGGAAAGAACAATAAAGGCAACTCAAGTCAATTTATAGTAAAACCAAAAAAAATAATTATGTACCATAACTTAAAAAGTACCTTAAATGTAAATATGTACCTAATCCTTACGAAAAATGAAACTATTGAAATTTTTAATGAAATGCTTTTTATTGAACATAAGCCGAATAACTTTGCATAAATTGCTCTCGAATGACACGCGGGGGCAGTTAAATTTTTTTATGAGTCCAAAAACTCGGAACTCATAGTAATTCGAGCCCGACACCTCTCGGATAGAAGTCAGCTTCCTTAACCAAAAAGCTGCAACTGCTCCGAGAATCAATTATCATCCACCTTTTATATTAGCAGTATCCATCTTTTCGGAGTGAGAGCAAATGAAATCACTCAATCTGAAAAAAAACAGCAAAAAAAAGTCACGTGAGAGGTCACAGAGAGTTCTAGAACAAAAGCGCAAATATGGTGAAGCAAAAAATTTGCATAAAACGACCAACACGTTTACAATGATTGCTCCAAACTTCGTTCGAGAGCAATTAAAAATTGGCAAGCATCAAACTATACAGACAAAAATTTAGAGCCATTACTCCAATTATATCGAATTACCGTTAAAAAAAATGAAATAACTTAAACTAAGTAACAACTAATATCAAGCTAACTTTGATTGAAGCTATAAAAATTACCTGTTTTTGCGTCCTGTTTTTTCAACGTTGAAGGTGATTTTTGGACTGGAGTGTTTCTGCAAGTCTTATTGGGGGAGCTGGGGGAGTGAACAGAAAATCTCATCGACGACTTTAGGGTGTGATCAAAATATACTCCTCCCTCATGTCCGGTCTTAGTGAAAAAAAGGTGAATTATCGGTTTCTATTATACAAAAACCATTATCATTTATAATCTATAACAAACTATAACAAAAAGCACCAGCAAAAAGAGCAAAAACCATCAGATTCCTCAAATTTCTCAAGGTTTTCTTTTTCAACGTCGTTTATGAGTGCAGAAATTTCCTTAGATTATTTCAATTTCGAGTCCGATTAGATATTTCTTTCTTTCTTGTCGCTTTTCCACAACAATTTAAATTAAGCAACCTAAAAAGTTCATGAGGAAAATGGGCCTAAGCACACAAAAAACTATCAATGAGCGCACTTCTCGATGGGCAAATGGTAAAGGAGGGACTCTGTGGAACGAAGCTATTCTGTCCAAAGCAGCTAAAAAAGCCAGAGAAACATCGAGTCAAAACGAAAATAAAATGTTGGAAAGTGCGAAGACAATATGTCATCAAGGCCTTTTTGGAAAAGCTGCAAAACTTTTAAACTCAGACGGACTTGCACATTCCAATGAGAAAACCTACGAAGATCTTTGTTCTCTACATCTTAAAGAAAAAGAGCCGATTCTACCGGTTACTGATGAGCTGTGCTTGGCATATCAATTCTCAGAGGAACAGAGGAAGTTGTCAGTGACATGTTATCTTCCTTCCCCAAAAGTGCTGCAGCCGGTCCAAGCATGATGTATCCTGAGCATCAATCAAACGTCATTCGTGGCAATAACCCTGAGCAGTCCAGAATCGCAATGCAAAAATACCAACCTAATCATCTTCTGTTCAGCTAGTGGTTTCCCAAATGACGTTGGCCCAACTTTCTGCAACGCCTCTCTAACAGCTTTCAAGAAAAGGAAAACAGGTGCACGACCCATTGCTGTCGGAGAAGTTTTCAGCCGTATTGTGGCTAAAGGTCTTGTTTCCTTTGCAAAGGAGGAGGCATTAGATAGTTTCTGCCCCCAATCAACTTGGAGTTGCCATAAGGGGAGGCGCAGAATCTATTATCCACGCCACAAAACTACTATATGAAGAGTGTAGAAAGAAAGAAGGCTTAGGAGTCCTCAAGATATATTTTAAAAACGCTTTCAATTCCATCAAACGACAGGGAATTTTATCAGAATGCCTGAAACGAATACTATGTATATATACGTTTGTAAGCTCGTGCTACGCAAAACACAGTTCACTGTTCTACAAGAGGCAAGCTATAAAGATTGAAAGCGGGGTGCAACAGGGTAATCCTCTGGGGCCCACTTTTGTTTTCCTTAGCTCTCAAGCCTATCATTAACAAGATTAAGCAGGAAGTCCCATGCTCTTAAATAACTCTTGGTATCTTGACGACGGCATTCTGGCGGGAACTGAAGCCGAACTCTTGCATAGCTTAGATATTTTGGAAAGTGAAGGCAAAGGCCTGGGCTTCAACGTAAGGAAAATGGGCCTAAGCACGCAAGCTACGACATCTGCTTCGTAGGGGGACAGCCAAAAAAATTACACAGAACTACGTCAACATAACCAAAAACAGCCAGAATGATTTATGTGTTTCCCCATCAAATCCTTATGTGTCGGGTCAGATTGGAGAAAATGAATTCAATCCCCAGTGCCGTATTCCAGTAGGCACAACTGTCTTTTTCCCTGACAAAAACGGAAAACTTTATCGCAGCAAAGTTGTTGAACACATAGGCTCCAAAACCAAAATTCATTATTTGGGATACAACTCCAAGGACGACGAAGTATTCGATTCCAAGTTGATTTGGGTTTATCATAGTTTTGGAGCAAAACTCTCAAAACTATACAGCACAAAGTCAAGAAATCTAACGATTGTGGCCCAAGAGGAAATCGACAAACTAGTCAGTGACCCTAATCAGCCTTCAGATATTGCTCCCCCCGATCTGACAAACAACACACTAACAGACAAAGAAATTAATTTCAGAACCCTTGGACCCACAATTAGACACGTTCCTTTTAAAACTCGACTGCGATGGTCAAAATCTATAACAGGGATTCGGGCAAAATGTCATACAAATCCCACAAATAACGAAAACTGGAAAAACCTTCTGACCTCTTCCAAATGTATCCTGCGCCCAGCTTCACGTGGAGGTGGAAAATACAAGTTCCACAACAAAAAAATTATCAATGAGCGCACTTCTCGATGGGCAAATGGTGAAGGAGGGACTCTGTGGAACAAAGCTATTCTGTCCAAAGCAGCTAAAAAAGCCAGAGAAACATCGAGTCAAAACGAAAATAAAATGTTGGAAAGTGCGAAGACAATATGTCATCAAGGCCTTGTTGGAAAAGCTGCAAAACTTTTAAACTCAGACGGACTTGCACATTCCAATGAGAAAACCTACGAAGATCTTTGTTCTCTACATCTTAAAGAAAAAGAGCCGATTCTACCGGTTACTGATGAGCTGTGCTTGGCATATCAATTCTCAGAGGAACAGAGGAAGTTGTCAGTGACATGTTATCTTCCTTCCCCAAAAGTGCTGCAGCCGGTCCAAGCATGATGTATCCTGAGCATCTATCAAACGTCATTCGTGGCAATAACCCTGAGCAGTCCAGAATCGCAATGCAAAAATACCAAACTAATCATCTTCTGTTCAGCTAGTGGTTTCCCAAATGACGTTGGCCCAACTTTCTGCAACGCCTCTCTAACAGCTTTCAAGAAAAGGAAAACAGGTGCACGACCCATTGCTGTCGGAGAAGTTTTCAGCCGTATTGTGGCTATATGTCTTGTTTCCTTTGCAAAGGAGGAGGCATTAGAAAGTTTCTGCCCCCAATCAACTTGGAGTTGCCATAAGGGGAGGCGCAGAATCTATTATCCACGCCACAAAACTATTATATGAAGAGTGTAGAAAGAAACAAGGCTTAGGAGTCCTCAAGATTTATTTTAAAAACGCTTTCAATTCCATCAAACGACAGGGAGTTTTATCAGAATGCCTGAAACGAATACTATGTATAAATACGTTTGTTAGCTCGTGCTACGCAAAACACAGTTCACTGTTCTACAACAGGCAAGCTATAAAGATTGAAAGTCGGGTGCAACAGGGTAATCCTCTGGGGCCCACTTTTGTTTTCCTTAGCTCTCAAGCCTGTCATTAACAAGATTAAGCAGGAAGTCCCCATGCTCTTAAATAACTCTTGGTATCTTGACGACGGCATTCTGGCGGGAACTGAAGCCGAACTCTTGCATAGCTTAGATATTTTGGAAAGTGAAGGCAAAGACTTGGGCTTCAACGTAAGGACCTCAAAATGTATGTCAAGTTGGGTGGATTGGGTTCAAAATGCTCAAGTGATCACCATCTAGCTGCTTTTATTAGTTCAGCGGAGTCCGTTTCGTCTACAGTGAAAGCTCTTATTGGGATGAAACCCATTCTGGAAAACGAAGATAACACAATTTGCCTGGTTGGATTGCAAGATGTAGATAGGAGAATTCAGCACAAAATTCAGGAAAAGTTTGATCAAAAGTCGCTCAATGACCTTCTATTACAGGCAAAAAATGTGCGAGTAAGAGCTCGGTTGCAGTCTCTTCTTGCTCCTAATGCAGGTGCTTGGTTAACCACGCCTCCTATTTCCGCACCGGGACTGCACCTGGAAGCGGAAGTGCGTCAAGTATAGACTGGGTATCCCTATATATGATGCTCCCCGAAATTGTCCCTACTGTAACAATGGTTTTATCGATATATACGGGGACCATTCTCTAACATGTGGAGGACGAGGAGATAAAAATTATCGTCATGACCGTTTGAGAGATAAAGTTTTCTCTTCTTGTGTCTCTGCAAGTTTGAGACCTATGCTTGAAAAAAAAGAACCTTAGCAGCAACAACCAATCCCGTCTTGCAGACCTATTGCTACCCTCCTGGACACAAGCCAAACCAGCAGCGCTCGATGTAACAGTTGTGTCATCCCTGCAATCAACAATCATTGCAAATGCGGCGGATACACCCGGTTATGCGTTAACATATGCTGACGACCGCAAACTAGCTGCCCATGACGCTGACTGCCGGGAAGCGGAGTGAATTTTTTGCCGCTATCATTTGAAGTTCTTGGAGGTTGCTCTGAAACCTCGCGAAGGATAATAAAAAGAATAGCTTGTCTGGGGAACAGAAGAAATGGTTTCTCGGAAGGTTCTAGCGTTGCGATCAACCGATTGACTCAATCCATTTCAATCCAATTAATGCGTGGGAACGCAAATATGATTAGCACCAGTTTCGCCTAAATAATGACAACAGATGCTTGTACCTGATTAGTGCAGAGTTCTCTCATTAAATGACTTGTATAAACCAATTAGATTTTTAGCATTTATTCTTACCTGACCAAAGTGGGGAGAATAGAAACATATATTTCATATCTGGAAAACGGAAATGAGCTGTTGAAAATTGATTTATTAAACTGGTGATCTGTTGTTTTATAAACCTAGTCATGGTAACCAAGTTAATTCATATTTGTAAATGTAAAAAAGTCATAAAAATTAATATCATAACTCTTCATTTTTTAAAAATAAAAAAAACTAACTTATTATTTGGGACGACAAAAAATATAGTCAAGACCATGTATTTAACATCTAGGAGGGTCCCCCCAGACGATAAAATTCGATTCATATTTCTACCATCTCGCCCGGGCAACTTTATTTATTGTATTGGATTGGTTTAAAAAATAAGCACTGATGGGCGATCCGAGCTAAGTACGAATAGGCAAATTTGCCGCTGACAACTGTAGGGCTAGTAAGTAGAAGCAAGACCTGCCGGGAATCCCACTAGGATTTCCAGGAAACTATCTTCCGGGAACCAACCTGGATCTGATCCAACTGTCAACTGACATGTCAACTGGCTGCTTGGTGGGTCGCTGGAAGTTGAGCTGTTTCCAGACATAGTAATCCCGGTTGAAGTGACTCTGCTCTCGGTTTGTGATTGCATTGATCAGCAGGAGGAATGTCTTTGAAGAATTGGTTCCGACTGGAGTTGGAGTCCTTCGTCGGATTGTCTCAAGAACATCCACTGGAAGCCGCGTTTTGCCGACGTCCAATTTCCGACATAAAGCCACTGTATCTAAAATGGAAGTAAGTTCTTTTCCATGGCAGTTATATTTGACTTCCTATTGAGATTATTTATTCTTATAAGATTTTTGAATTCATATTTAATTGTTTTAATGACTTAGATACTATTTCAATTCATGAAATATCTATCTGTCAGTTTTTTAAATATATCGTTCTCACAGTTCGTCTTGTTTTCCTGTATCCTCGTTAATGGCACGCGTAAGGCCCTTCTTGCACATAATAAGATACTCTGTTTGAATTAATGGGCAAAAAAATTGGAATTTCGACAAACAATTGGATCGGTAATGATTCCAATTTTAGATCCTGAGTAGTATAAATGAATAAGCATACACACTCAATTACATTAGAACTAACTTGCAGTTTCAGAAACTTAAAGTTTCCATAATAGAAGAACTCAAGCTGAATTGCCCCAGACCAAAAGTTGGTATGCCCAGGCCGAAATTAACGCACCAGGGGGTATCGTGGGCTCAAAATTACGCGGTCTCGAAATATGGACGACCGCTTATGAATTTACCCAAACGTCTAGACCTGACACAAACACACAATTATCAGGCAGCTTCTAAAACAGGAAAAGCCCGTGTATAGAAACGTACTCTGTCCAGGAGGCGGAACACTAGAAGGTGTGACATTGAGGGTGACTTCAGGGGTTTCTGCCTGTTGCAGGGGGTTGTTGTCATCTGTTTGCGCACTGCTAGTAGCCTGGCAAGACACATGCATCCTGTCTTCTTCAGTCGCATCCACTACCATCAGACTGTGGAATCCATTCTCGTCCGATAGGGTCTCGTATGCCGGGCATGGTTCCAGTGCTTCCTGTTGGTTTTTGAGCCAAGTGACGTATGGGTATGGCTTCGCATCCAAAGTACAGTTGAACATGGCGAATGCTCCTTTGGCCACAACTTGGGGCTGAGGTACTTGGGTAAACCTCGGCCATCTCACTTCCTTTTGCTGCTCAATGGGCTCTTCTGCGATTTAACGTAATATGCAGATTTTTTTTCTTCAAATAAAAGCCATGCAAGCATTATAAACGCATGAAAATGTGTTGTTAATACGTGGCCGGTCAACTGGCCGACATACAAATTAGCCGACACACCTTTTAGCCGACACTTAAGCAAATTTAGCTATAATTGGGTAAAGTAGCGTCCCTTAGTTTTAAAACGAATAATATTTGGCTATAACTACTAACTAATTTAACCATGCCTCAGCGGCCCGTGGGACTTGAAATGAATCTATCACAACCGAACAAATTATTACGGACGAACATAATTAAGTCGAAACTTCTTAAATTATACAGTTCCGATTTGGTCATTTTCACGTCGTCTTGATGAAATCTGTCGGTCATTTTACGTGTCTTCTAATTTGTGTCGGCTAATACCCCTAGCCCCATTGTTATAAGCACCTGACTAAGTAAAAAAATAGCACGTGCGTCTGGGGGCGTAAAAGTTATATGCCCAGAAAGCCGAGAGCGGGGGGTTCCAGAATATATCCAAAAATACTCGTTTGTTATCTTATTTAAGCTAATTTCTTGCGTAAGATTTCATTCTGTAAAGTTATATCTGTGATCCAAAACAATATGCGATTAACAACTGTAGGCAAATTGTTCATTCTTCAGGAATGAAAAGGAAAAAATCTAGATTTGGTCTTTGTAGAGGGAGTAAGTTCTGCGACAATAATTCAGCTTCCAGTAGGTTTGCCTCAACATTCGGCCTAACGAGGCTAATTTCAATTCATATAATAACACTCGGTATTACATTTGGGCAACCAAATTAATCGATCAATTAGAAGATTGGAATTGAATGCAATATGCATTAGGCAAGCTATCCGAGGTTCAATTAGCCGACGCGCAATTCATCCTACAACTGTTGGTTGACAATTTTTTACCCTTTTAACGTAGTTTTGAATTTTCCCCAATTGTTCTAGAGCTTGCTTATGTGCAATTTATGACCACTCAGAGAAGAGGGTGATCTTCCTCGTTGAAAATTTAACCAAACAGAATATGAAATGCAATTAAATTCGGTTTCCGTGTCAAGATGGTGCTGCGTTAAAGGACAAACGGTTAAAAAATTGAATTTTTTTTCAGTATGCTCAGAATATAAAAATTTCTGTTCCTGGTATCTGGGAAATACAACTCACCTTCGACTTCAATGTGAGCAGTTGAGAAAGCCCTGCCAAATTTGTTTGACAACCCAATTCTCAGGGTTCCATTCCACCCCTCCTCCCTCTGGGCCTTGAGCACCACCAGCCTGTGCACTCCCCCACTCTCTTGGGTCAATCGCACCGTCGGAGTCTCCTCTAACTTCTCATCGTTGAGGTACCAACTGGAAACAGAAGTTGAGGCCTGGGCATTATGAAAAAACTTAATGGATTCATGGGCAGAGGGGCTCCAAGACCGTTAGTTTACACCTTGACTCTTGAAAAAGTATCATTCTCGGTCGATGCTACATGTGAAAGTACCAGACTCGGCCGTTATTTGACTGTGGACGGATAACATAAATCAGTACTTCTATCAATATTCTCACAAAATTTTTGAATTCAACATAAATAGTTCACCCAAATTGCACATTGCATGCATTAACTTAATTTTTTATACATAATTATAACAAAGATTTAATTCTGTAATAACTGTTCCCACAATTTTTGAAAAAAAATGAGAGAACTTTTAGGCTAGCCCCACTTTTTTTGTCCAGACAGTTTTCCACTTTTTGAGGGCATCCCAGGCTAGCATATGTATCAATTTGAAGCTCTCTACGTCTAGAATTTCACTACAAAAAAAATAGGAAACTTGTTTCTTTTCAACATTTCAAAAAAAATTATTTTTTGACACAATTTCGGAAACTTGGCCCAATTTTAGATCCGAATTAACTATAATTTCGGCAAAAGCTTCGTTTTTTCGAGGGTATCGTAGAAAAATACGATTTTTAATCGTTTTTTCAATGTCTTCAAATAATACAGAAATATAAAAAATGCGTTTTCTGAGAAAAAAAATTGCGACAAAAACCTTTCTAGCCAATTTTCATGAATTTGTAGCCCATCCTTCACCTGTGTTAATCTAATTTTTCATCCACCGTTCAGCTGGTCTTCAATTTGTGTTTAGGATTTGATAATTTGTACAGGGAGAAAAACTTTTGAGATCTGTCTATTAATGGGTAATTGCTTAAATTTTTTTGAAATATCAAAAAATTTTGAAGATACTTTATATCGAAATTGAGAAACAAAAACAAACTGTAAGTAAAAGTGGCAGCATGCACTTTTTCCGCATGCACAACTCGCTGAACACTAGTCAACAGTGACTCATTCAGATTTTTTTCGGACTTCGCTGAAATCTGAAAAAGAAATCAGACACTTTTTTGGGCCTTTTATAAACTTTGATCAGTTTTACGCCAATAAAAAGGTAGATTTTCGTATTTGTGTCAATTTTTAAAAACAACAACGAATATGAGCCGTTCTCTATGCTTTTGATAATTTTAACGTTGTTTCTTCAGTAACTGAAATTTAATTATATTTTAATTTTTTATATTTATCATTGATGAAATTTTCTTCTTTTTGAACAAAGAAAAAATTAGGAGGTCATAAGCGCTCTCTATTAAACTATATCAACTGCCTTCTGAACGTTTTTATAAGCAGTTTGCTGTTCTCTCAAATTTGACATCTTTTTTAGAATCTGATTTCTTTAGATTTAGTGTTAATATAATCTATCTGGAGTCTTAATACCAAAACTAAAGCATCAAATTATAACTATTTCTTGAGATGCGTCAGAATAGTTTTTTGTTGAACTTCCCAGGTATATAAGTTACCGAAACTTCCTTCTACTTCAATGTTGTCAGATAGAAAAACATCTCTCAAGATGTGAAGGAGAAAGCACAGCTTTCTTATTTAAGTCATATTTTTTTTGCCGTTAATTTGTCCTAAATAGATCCCTTATACTCTTTTAATTTATGTTTGTATAGTTTTTGTTCTTAAAAAATTAGCAAGCTATAGCTTTAAAAAATTAGTTTTAGTAAAACCAAACACATTTGCTAATTTTAGCTAAATCTTTCTCAAATAGTAAATTTTAACATTTCCTTCTCAATTGTGAACCCCTTCTGCTTTATCGTTAGCAACACACATCAGTAGTCATTAAACCAAATAGTTGGTCAGCTTGAAGTAAGAAGCGTTTCACTGGATACACGTGACGTGGAGCTGCTGTTGTTTCTTTTATGATTTTTAGGTTCGTTTTCGATTTTCTAGATTCAAAGTGAAAATTTTATTTTTTATTAAAACCATTGTAACTTCTACAGCCAAATTTACCAAATTGTCTGGCTGTGAGAATTGCAGGGTGAGAAAAAGTCAACTTTGATTTAGATGTCGTTAATCCTTAACTGTTCGTATCATCACTTACAATTCAGAAAAAAATCAGTTTCGTTTTTCATTTGGGAAGAGAAACTGTACTTACTGTGCGTCGTATTTGACCACACAGGACACTCGACACATGATGTTGATTGGTCCATTCTCTTGGAATGTCAGTCCTTTCAGAGGTGTCACGACTACTGGGACATTGTGGTGCTGAATCGGCTTCCCAACTGGCATCACATTCGCAATTCTGCCCTCGCGCACCTAAGGATAGAGAATTGGAAATGAAAAAATGTTGAAATCAAAGGAAAGCAGCTGTGAATTTTTCGCTCAAAACAGCTCTCAAACTAGCTGCTTGACTCTCATGGAAGAGTACACGAGCTGAAAATGTGACCAAGAAAAATTAGAAATAACCGTTACTTTAAGTGAAAAAAACAGCCCTCGTTTTTTTACAACTATGATCATTTAATGCAAGAAAAGTTATACCGTTTCATCAGCTCATATCCTTTCTTAAATTTGAATGCAAGAAGACGGACTGAAGAGTTTTGACAAAACTATGTAAGATAATTGGTAACTAGCTTCGACAAGTTGGAAAAATCACTGCATTTTTCTCATAAAAATTTGCGGTGATGAATGCGTTGAATAAATTAACTAGAAAGTTATGTTAAAAATTTGCGGAGCAATTTCTGACTTGTCAAGTATTGCGATTCTAAGGGTAGATCTTGCATTATTTTGCTTTTCTAAGTGCAGATCTTAAATAATTTTTCGGTTCTAAGTAAATTTAGATAAATTTGCGTTCCTAAGCGTATATCTTACATAAGTTTGTGTTTCTGAGCGCAGATTTTAGAGAATTTTGCGTTCCTTAGCGTAGCGTAGGTTTTACATTAATTTAGCGATTCTAAACGTTGCTTGTTCGTCTGGTCAACTCTTAGACCTCTGTATCTGCGACTCGAACCCCCATACGTTAGTAATTTTAGGCAATTCAATCTCTATAATTCGGTTTCTAGCATCACGCTTCCAATTGTAGATATTACATAATTTCGGCGTTTCTAAGATTAGATTTTGTTTTTCCAAGGGTAGATCTGCCTTAATTTTGCGTTTCTAAGCGTAGATCTTACATAATTTGGCTTTTCCAAGCGAAGGTGTTACGTCGCTGGTGTTTCGAAAAAAAGATCTTTAAAAATCTTGCTGTTCTTAGCGTAGCGTAAATCTTGGATATATTTAGCGTTTCTTCTCATTGTTCTTCAATTATTCTCCAATCAGTTTTCCGTCTCTGACTTGCATCCTCAGAATATTGACAACTGTGCTGTGGTGAGGATGAGTTAGGGAAAAAACAGTCCCACTAAAACCTTGAATCACACTCAAACCACAAGATCAATATTAAAAACATAATGAAAAAAAATTAGCGTTGTTTGAAATTAGATTGGTTGTTAATCCCAAAAATTTAGTGAAGGAGACTATTGATTACCAAATATTTGTATCATGAACGTTAAGACAAACACTGTTTTATTTACGATCAGTGCAAATGCTTATGTTTTGATTTCTTGTAACTGAACGGTAATTTAAACACATAGGACCAACGCCATTTTTTTAAACCTGTTTTCTAATTTTGGATCTTATCCGTTTGTGCCCCTGTACGTTATGCTCCAGCAGCTATAGAGCACGTACCATTACATAGTTCAACGATTATGTGAAAATATGGCACGTGAGTTTGTTGGTGTGAATAAAAAGAAACTACGAAGCTGCAAGTTCATAAACGGAAAAGTTACATAATTTTATTAACATATTTTTCTTATTTCTCTCTCTATTTTCCAATTGCTGACTTATGTAAATTTATTTTAGAGTTTATCTTGATGCACTGCCACACTGTTCTAGTTGGCTCTTGCATTCTACCGGCTAAGTTTTTTTTTCAGCTCAAGCATGTTTTTTAAGACATGACCATCGACTTCTTTTATTCGAACTTTAGCTTTTTTTTCAGAACGTTGAATTATTTTTCCGAACACTGCACGTCAACAGCAATCTAGTTGCTAATATATATTTTAATAAGGAACTCCTTGTACTATTAGTACTATTAATGGCCAAAAGTACTATTAATAACTATTAACCCCATCACTTCCACCTACCCGCTATCTCTTTGGGTAAGTATTTTTTGTTTTTGTATCTTTTCTGGGATCTATTCTGTTTCGGCCCGCCCAGCTAAGTGAGCATAAATTTTTATGACCCCCGGGCGCACGTGCTATTTTCTTACATAGTAGCGTGCTATATAACAACATATAATTTGTAACTGGGCGTCATAAAAAACACTGGGGGCAAAACAGAATGATCTTTTTTCTGTTTGCCCCTCCCACAAGTTTACTAGGTTCATTTTATTTGCAGCACCCTCACGCACGCGCCATAAAATGATTTTTTTAGAATCACTTGCTGAGTGATTGCACGTGCTCTGTGACTGAGGGGAGTATAACGTAAAAAAAAGCACAGCTGGAAAAAATCTTTTTTATCAGCATAAAAATCAATCGTCGAATTGATTTAAGGCCAACATCAAATTGAACCCTTAAATTTGTAAGATCAAAGCTTGAATTTGAGCCTTGAAATTATGTTTGATCTACGCTTAGAAAGGCAAGAATTATATGAGATTTACGCTGAGAAACCCAAAATTATGTAAGATTAACGTTAAAATAAACGCAAAAATATGTAAGATTTGCTCTTAGAACCGCAAAATTATTTAAAGTGAACGCTAAATTAAACGCAATAATTTGTAAGATCTACGCCTAGAAACGGCCATAAGTTATTTTCAACGCCTCAAGCCTAGATCTTACATAAATTCAACACATTCACCGCCAATCTTCCACAACTTAGCGTTTTTATAGCGTTGACATCTCGGCCAGGGAAAGTGCATGCATACAGTAAGCTTTTTAGTTAACGATGTTGAAGGCGTGTCCAAAAAATGTCAAAAAACGGGGAATCTATGGCGACCACTAACTGGTTGGCTGCTCTTGAGTCGACGACTTATCGACAAGCAATTGATGTTGGAGAAGACAGGTGAGGCGATGACCCCATCTCCCACGTAGGTGTCCAGGTCCAGGGATCTCTTGGTACCATCATCCTTCTCACGATAAATCAACACTCGACAACTCAGGTACCCTGAACAGCATACAGTGCATAGCATGTCAGATTTATTACGGGACTAACTTTAGGCTGAACAGAATGTTTTCATCCTGAACAGTAGGTTTACAGTTTGCTTTGCATAAGAACAGTGCACTCAGCATTAAGACAAGAGCAGTTCAGATTACGCCTTCTTTAATTACTCTTTCTTGAAATTTTATGTTTTGTAACTAAACTTATTTTTGTTATAAACTGAGTAAACAAGCGTATAATAATTGAAAAACAGAGAACGGTCGACTTCAAATTAATGTACCTGAAAAAACTACTGAGTAAATATGATCGAGCAGTTTTAGAATAGAAATGAGGACATGATTGATCAAACATCAATAGACAACAAAACGATGAAAGCAGTGATTATCTCGTATGAGCTTGGATCGATTACTTTTGTCTCGACCACTGTCAACATACATTCTATCGCCACAAAGATTATAATACATGTGGGATCGTACCTTGGGGATTTGTGATTCTGCAGTTTAGTTCGTTCACGTCCTTCTGCAGCTTGGGCAAGATCACTTTGTGTGCCCCTGAAGTGTCTGCAATTAGCATGTCGCTCGTGAGGAGCACATCATTCAGATACCAGTTCACAGCCGGGGAGGGAGTGCCCCCAACTCTGCAGCTCACCATCCCACTCACGTCTGTGAACAAGAAATGTGTGATAAATCAATTGTAAAAGTCACTTTGTATTACCCATCAGTTTTGATCACAATAAGTATAAATTTCAGTTTAACTGGAAACCAACCTCCGTCACAGTCATTGGCAACTTTTACGATTACTGGGGATTTGCGTCCTCTTAACTTTACGCGAGGTCTGTTAATCTATTATGAAAAATCTTATCAAACTGTAACCACTTTTCTGTATGATATATACACTGGACGTCGTGAGTATTGAAGCGAATTGCTTCATTGTGCATAACAGCCAACTTATGATTACCTACATCCAATAACATTCACGGTTCGTATATCTCATTAAAAAATGTGCAATCAGGTAAAACTGATTTCTACAGAAAGAAAGGAAACTGCCTGTACCTTTTGGAACTGACTTCGACTGTGGTTCCTCGATAAACACTGGTGGTTCCCAGAACTCCTCCAACACGCCGGAAATTAGCGTGTCTGAAACAAGAAAACTACAGCGAAATCCATTATCCGTATTATTATTATAATTATTATAATAACAAATTAAATACATTTGAATAATTATAAACCATTATTTTTTTTGGAAAAAAAATCGACAAGAAAGTAAATCGAAATGAGCTCTAACCGTCAATTGTGAGTTTGCACTCTGTCGTTGCTTTTGCAATCTTATTGGACGCCGAACAAGTCACAGTTCCACTTTTGTGTGCCTCTCGGATCGTCAGCCAATGGTCGCCTGAGGTGTCCGAGAACTCGCATTTGTTGTAGATGTCGGCGTAGTTGAGGAACCATTTCACGTGTGGCGAAGGGTGTCCGTCCACTTTTGTGTACATGTGAACATTTGTGCCCTCTTGGGCCGAGGCATCAGTTGGACGAACAACAAAACTTGGACCCCGCTCTCGCGTTAAGGTACCCCTTGGGTCCCCTAGAATTTCGATTATAGACTGAATAATAATTCGCAGAATGAAACACATTAAAGTTGCTGCAACAGTTTTAGCACGAGAAGTACATATCAGCGCTGTACGACGAAGAGAAAATGTACAAAGAAGTCCTGCTAACATCAATCTCAATTCATAGCTCTGTAACCGATGCCATTAATTCCTTGAACTTCTACGAAATGCATATCAAGTGAAAGCGGCGAGCCCCTGATTAAAACCTGAATTTGACGACCATACAAATTTCTTATCGATTTATGAAAAAGAAGAAGTGATTTCTTAGAAAAAAAAACTCTAGGATCTTATTAAAAAAAACTCGAGATGATTGGTCGGATATGATATATGATCCCTGTTCCGGTGCAAAGAATGGTCAGGGAGTGAAAAGGGTAATTTTGCAATTGTTTAGTTCAAATGTTTGTCACACTGCTTAGAAAAACTTAGAAAAAATGTTTCCAATATTTAATGTTCAACTTACCCCTTCCCCGGCTCTGTGACCGACTGGCACCCCCTCCTCGTCCAGTAGAGTCAGATCTGGGATCATTACGTCGTCCTCGCGATTGAGATCTTCCACTTGCTTGTCTCCATTGGGGGGTTAGGGAAGGGGGAGGGGTCACAAAACGACTATCGAAGCTTCGGGGAGTACTAGGGGTCAAGGAGCCTAGGTCACGTGGTTTCCGACCTTCGGGCATTTATTAAAAATTTCAACTCTTTCTCCCAAAATTCACGTTTGGCAAAAAAAATGGATGTTTGAAGCAAAAGAACCTGTAGATATGATAGATTTGTGTACAATTTTTTATTATGAGAGTAGTACTGAATAAAACTTTCTCAAAGCGTGCTGAATTGATTTTAATGAGAAGTTGATTTCTTATGCAATGCAGTTATCAAGATAAGAGCTTATGGACTGATAAAAGAGAATTATTTGATGAAAACTGAAACTGAATAGAAAACTTGTTCAATGTTGGCAAGAGCGTCCAGTTATTTTCTGCTTGATTAAGACCAAATTTGGCTCAGTTTTTGTTAGAAGCAGAGAACTACACATTTTGATTATTACAACAAAACATTGAAGCAAAAGTTTGATGTTTTATAACTACACATGATAAATGTTTTGATCATGACTAATACAGACCTGTCGAGAAAGTTTCATTAGTTTCAACAGTGTTGAAACTCGATTTATTTTAAATTATTAATATGTGGTAGAAAATGACAAGCATCCGCAACATTAAGCTCAAATTTTTGCCCAATTTTTTTTCTATGGCGTTTGGGTTGAGCAAAACTCTTTCTATCAAAAACATTAATAAACGGCAAAAATGACCATAACATTCTTACTAATCTGAACAGATAGAATACTGAAAAAACACAAATAAAAATAATAGAACGAATTTCTTAGTTATTTCTTTTGTTCTGATTTGTCGGAAACCCTACATAATTAAATAAATGGGAGACAACTTTTGAGCCTGAAAAATTATCGGAAACTTTTTTCCAGAAAGAAAAAAGCCTAAGAACCGTAATTCGTATATTGTTGGCCTCAACAGACTTTTGTACGTGTGAAAACTGCGTATAAGAATAATTTGCTCAATGCAACAATTAAAGTATAAGACATTATAAATCAATTTAAAAAAGAAAAACAGCGATCAGAATAATTTACGAAAGATTGAATAAAAAACATTTCTAATTTTTGTATCTTCTATAAACACACGCTGAATTTTAAACCCATGTTCATAATCTTTTTGAGAAATAATTTGAATGAAAACATCTGCAGTTGACTGTATATTGGGTAACCAAATTATTAAAATTCAGTTGAGAAACTGCTTTTGAACTCTATCTCCGGTTGCTTTCTTCCAATGCTTGAGGCAATTATCGAATTTACGCTTTCCATTCTTTTTTAGTTGAGAAAACGTTATATTCAAAATAAATATAGTAGAAGTCATCTGTAAAACTTGTCAATAAAAAACACAGAGGGAATTTAGAATAAAAGTTGAGAAAACTATAAAAGTTTCTCTCTCTCTCTCTCTCTCTCTCTCTCTCTCTCTCTCTTGTAAATTTCAGCGTAAATTAAAACGAGTTATTAAAACAATATCTGCTAGATATCAACAAATTAAATTTGACAAATTTTTTTACCGTAAATAGTAAATTGAATAATCGAAACCACAAAAGCAGATTACGTTAAAAGGCCAGACAACACAAAGAAAGAACACATTTTAAAAGTTGATTCTGCATTTACTGCCTTGACAATCACATTGCCTCGTTTGAATTGGCTTCCAATTGTTTTTCTGTTTCTTGTAAAAGAAAGGACGTTGAAATCTTTGATAAAATATTGAGCGAAATGAACTAAAAAATTAAAGATGGGATTGTTAAATGTCAAGATGTTGCCAGAAAAACAGAGTGAACCTATATTTTCGAGAAAAAGGCCAGAAAAATAGTATCTTCTTCAACACTGTTCCTATCTTCTTTAGAGATGCTTGTAAAGGAAAGGACGTTGAAGTCTTTGATAAAATATTGAGCGAAATGAACTAAAAAATTAAAGATGGGATTGTTAAATGTCAAGATGTTGCCAGAAAAACAGAGTGAACCTATATTTTTGAGAAAAAGGCCAGAAAAATAGTATCTTCTTTATCACTGTTCCTATCTTCTTTAGAGATGCTTTGTTCACTTTATAATCAGCCAGCAATGCGATATCTGTTATGGATGTGGGAACTTCAACTTTAATTTTCAATGACTTGCTTTTACTCGATAGTGATTTATTTTCAAAAATTACCTTGTCACAATCTTGACTGAAATAAGATGTTAAAAAATTTCAGCAGTACAGCTGAAAAGCGCAAAACGTTTAGAAAATTTACAATACCACTGAATTTATCTCAAAATGTTAAAGCTAACGATGAGGATAATGGTCAGTCACTTCAATTCACAGAGCGTTACCGAAGCACAACAACGTTTCGTTTTGAAAATTAATTTCCTTTATTTTTAAGATAAATGTTTTTGTTTAGAGACTGCTCTGGTTGGATAAAATTGATAAAGTTGATAGTAATTGGATAAGAGACTGCTCAAAATTGAGTTTATGTCTTTCAAATCATGTTTACTCAAATTTTCCCAAATGATTTTTGCAATTAGAACGCAAAATTTAAGATACTTGAGACGTTTGAGAACTTCATGTGCTACACGCAGTCTTGCAAAAATCGTCTGATTACACTTTTTGACATACCCATGAGAATTGAATTTTCTCATCGCAGACATTGGCAACAATAAACAGTTATCAAGTGTTTTATTCACATTGCTGCTTTTGGCACTAATGAAAAAGCTCCATAACCGAGAAAAAAAATCTTGAAAACCTAGTTGAAATTCAGGTAGCAGGTCTGTACCAGGAGGCACGTGCTAAAAACTGTAACATTAAGAAACACCAAATCATAATGTTGATTAGAGAGATATAATTCAATGTTGAGGAAATGGATGACTTTTTTATGATAGCAAAAGAAGATTTGTGATGCAAATCTCACGAAAGTTTCAACTGTTGACAAGGAACAACAGTGGGCAAAGGGCAGCCCAGTCATATCGTGCCAAAGTAACTATAACTCAAGGGACTTTTTTGAAACACCACCAACACTGGCGTCAGTGAAACAAACTGATTAGTTTGATTCTCTGACGTCCAGCCACAGCACCACCAACACCACACTTTCAATATTAACTGAAAGCAAGACTATATCTTTTTTTATCGATTTAAAAGTTGAATTTCTGTTTAACTTAATAAGAAACCTAATATATTTAACGCTGCTTGCATACCAATTTAAAATTCTTCGCATTTTAAACCTATGCTTTTGATAGGCATTTCTGTTGGAATCTGCTCACAATTTTTTTTGCTTCAAAAGATAGTTTTCAACTGACTCAGTTCTTCCGCTTCGAGGAATCTGTTTCCACGACAGGTGTAAGGAACACAGATTGACAGAGTGGTTGATTACCATGCCGTTCATTCTTGCTTCCTTCAAACTGTAGGATTTTATTTTTGTAGACTGCTTTTCTTGGTAGAATTTTCTCTGGAAGTTAGAGTGAGCTGTGGTAAAATAGTACATTTTTAGTTTGGGGCTATCGATTTTGTGTAGCTAAATAAGTTCATTTTATGTTTAAATTAATTCAGTTCATTTCATCTACCTTATTTTGTTCATTCATTTAATTCTAGTTTTGAAGATCGAATCTTAAGTTTTCATACTTGTAAATTTGTTTACATCCTGTGCATGATCTTCTGTCTGTTCACATTGTCTCGTGATTGTAATTTGCCGCATTTGGAAATGTAATCTTATGAACAAATTGTTAATCAGTTTGTTAATTTTATCTAGATTCTTTCTCTTCATTTTCGCAATTCAAATTAGTTGACTCTCTCTTTAACTAGAATCCGCTCCGCCAAAAAGTCTTATTTTAGACGAGTTAAATTTAATTGTATTTCGCTAAGCGAAATACCCAATAAATAATCAAGTGTAATTTCGCTACGCCAAATCCGCCTATATTCTGTAACCAGAATATTCAATTCACAAGCAACAAAATTTAGCGTTGATTCGCTGCACCAACTCACCCACAAATAGCCGTTGTAAAATAAGCTAATCGGCGTCGCGAATCATCTCATTCCTACAGATAGCAAATCTGTACGACATGGCGCAGTCAGCTCGAGAATCTAGGAAAACACCGTATTCGATAGAGCCATTTTGGGAACGACCAAATTCGGACCCGCCAATCAGATGGCAAAAATGGCGAATCCAGGTAAAACTAGCGATTCTCGTTCGCGAGAATATCACTATAGACACGTTGTTACAACCCAAAACCAACGACAGTTCGATTGCCAGTAGAACCGAAGTACGAGATGCCAATTGGAGACACAACAGATGAAGCTGAGAGAGAGCGTCGAATTAGAAACAATCAATTGAAGTTGCAATGGGAGTTAAAATGTCAAAAGATAACAAAAGCGGGAATACTATGCGGGGAACGACCATGGAATTTGTGTTACCAAAAATGTGTATCTCTTTTGTACCTAAGTATTGGTACGGAAAGAAGACGACTACTTACACAAAATTTTCCACATGACAATATTTACGTCTTGACTACCCTCAAACTTTGGGAAATGATGGAGATCGCCTTTATCCGTCCGCGAAATATCACATTAATCGATACGTGTTCTTCTCTCGAAAGCAGAAAAAGGGTGAAACAGTAGAACAATTCTATAGCATCTTGAAAGAATTGGCTGAAAATTGCGATTTCGAAAATCGTGAAGAGACAATCATCAGAGATATTTTCATCACAAACATGTTGGGTGATGACATTCAACGGGAGCTTCTACGGGATACAGTTGAACCGGAGAAGGCACTCAGCATTGCAGTCAACATGGAAATGGGTAATCAGAATCAGCAGAGAAATTCATCTAATAACGGTGCAACTGGCAGCACAGTGAACGCAATACAACAATTCAATCGATTTCGCGGCGCGGGTGTGTGTGGAAATCAACCAAGTAGAGGAGTCGTCAACCGTGCATCCGTTGGACAGTGTCGTGGTTGTGGTCAAGTTTGGACAACAACACAACGTCAGGTTTGCACTGCAATGGGTAAGAAATGTAATCACTGTGGTTTGCAAAACCATTTTGCTAAGGTATGTCGACGAAGACTTAACAATACACGAAATACTCAACAAACCAATCGCATTAACGCTGTAGAAACTGCTGAAACATCTAATCAAAATTCAAGTGAGGAAAATCAGAACGTCAATTATATAAATTATAATGAACAAATTAATTCAGACTATGATTCCTCGGATGATAATTACGTTGCAACTGTCGAAAATATTAGTTCACTAAATATAGCACTGAAAAATTTGTTATTAACGATTGGAAACACAAATTGTGATTTACTTCTCGATTCCGGTAGTGGTTGTACCATTATTAATATGTCACTTGCAAGAGAAATAATATTTAATTGTGCGCAATCACAATGGTCAGAGAAAAAACCACTAGAATTGAAGTCTTTTTCTAACGACATTGTTCAACCTCTCGGCACTTTAAAAACGCCGGTAAAATGCAATGATTGGAATATTCAGAAAGCAAAAATCACAGTCGTAGCTGATGGGTTTCGACCAATATTAGGACGAGATCTTTTTGATCAGTTAGGAATAACAAAATCTCAGAAACCTTGTCCAAAAACAGAAGTCAATAACATAAATCAACCTTGTGCAATAAAGAGATCACTTGCAAAGGAGTTTCCCGATTTGATATCCCGAATTGGAAAATCAAAAAACCATACGGTTAACTCAAAATTCCACAAAAATTATCGAGTTATACATCAGAAAGGAAGAAAAGTGCCGATACATCTTCAACCGAAAGTGAAAATTGAACTTAAAAAACTATTAAACGAAGGACATATAGAAAAATTAAACAATTGTTCTGATCAATTTTTCATATCTCCAATTGTCATTACGGTAAAAAAGGATCAATCAATCAAAATAGCACTTGACTCCAAAATCTTAAATAAAGCTATTCATAAAAACAAGTATCAAAGGCCCAATATGGATTCGCTAATTCAAACTCTGTCAACGGCGCCGCAAGAGACTGCTTATTTTACGACTCTTGACTTGCAGTACGCGTATAGCCAACTTAAGTTACACAGTGATACGGCCCGCCATTGTAACTTTAATATTGTTAGCGGAGATATGACTGGCACATATCGATTTAAAACTGGATTTTACGGCTTAAAGGATATGCCAGCTGAATTCCAAAAAGCTATTGATTGTACCCTTGCCTTGCTGGTTTTGGATAATATTTTCTGTTTCTTGGACGATATATTGATTGTGAGCAGAGGTAGAATCGAAAAACATCTGGATTTGGTACGAAAATGTCTAAAAAAACTAGATCAAGAAAATCTGCGAACAAATCTTGCGAAATGTCATTTTGCAAAAGAAAAGATTGAATGGCTTGGACATAATATTACACAATCAGGTGTAACTCCACTTTCAAGTAAAACGGATGCAATTGGAAAATTATCAGCACCTACTAATCTCAAAAAACTTCGATCGTTTATGGGTTCAGTACACCACTTAGGAAAATTTATTCCAAATAAATTCACAATTATGTTACCCCCTTCAACCTTTGCTTGAAAAAAATTCAAAATTTCTTTGGACGGACGAGCATGAAAAACAGTTCTCCTTGATAAAAGAAGAAATCGCGGAAACCACTGAAAATAAACATTTTAACCCGGAATTAGAAACACGAATTAAATGCGATGCCTCACACAAAGGTTTGGGATGTGCATTGGAACAACGAACACCTAATGGTTGGCACACAGTAGCATTTGCGTCACGATTTTTGAACTCTATTGAAGACAGATATAGTATAAATGAGCTTGAATTTTTGGGTGTTGTCTGGTCCGTGGAACATTTCAAATATTATTTGTACGGCAAACCTTTTACTGTGATAACTGATCATAGAGCTCTTCTCTCAATTATGAGAGAAAACAGGTCTAACAAATCATATAATAGTAGATTGACACGTTGGGTAGATCGATTATTACCATTTGATTTTTCAATTGACCATCTCCCTGGCTCAAAAATGGTATTTGTGGATTATATCTCTCGCGACCCGCAACAACAAGCTGTTAATATATCTGCATATGACGAGCAATTTATCGTAGCTAAATTGGATTTTATTAAACGCAGTGCAAAACGCTTCTTATTAAACGCCGAAAATTATGTCGATTTCGCAGCGCGAAATCCACTTACAAAAAGCGTCATAAATAATCCAAATTCCACTAATAAATTGTGCAGTGAATTCGCACCACGAAGTCCAGAATATTCTACAAGTACGCAAAATGATAACCCAATTAGCGAATTAACACCAAATACTTTAATTTCCAACCCCAAAATCGAGACAGCTAACATCACTCCCTCGCTTTTTGCCTTGAATCGATCCACTGAACGGTCGTTCTCTAAATTAAACAATTTCCAACGAATAGCCACGAAATTCAAAAACGTATATATGATGTCGCAATCAAATTCCGATGATGAAACTTTGATGACAGTCAAGCAATCGACCCCTTCAAGAGTGCGATTTGCAGAACAGGGACCCTCAACAGCTCAAGCAGCACCCGCCACTCCAATCACGCCCACGACCGATACAACAGCCACTTCGCCTTCAGCCACTTCGCCTTCAGTAGACGACCTCTATCTGGACTCCTTGAATTTCGCCCTCTCTAAAATCTTCTCCAGCTCCTTAATGGCCAGTCTGACAACTAAGGATGCGATTTTGAAAGAGATTCGCGATTGCATCCTTACCGACAATGAAGATAGATGCAAACAAATCTCACCCTACATCCATTCCTTCTGGAAAGACTTGCATGTAAAGAACGGCTGTATTTGCATAGACGACAGGATTGCCCTTCCCCATGCGATCAAAGACGCCTATATTGACGCCATCCATGCAACTCATCCTGGCACTTGGGGGATGACCGATATGGCAACACACGCGTTGTGGCCATATATGCACAGGGACATAGCTACGAAAACTGCAAAGTGCAACCCCTGTGTTAAGATTGAAAAAAATTTAAAATCTATTATACTTGCTAATAAATGGGCATCATTAAAGTTAAGTAAAGTTCCAAATGAAGGAATTCAAATTGATTTTGGAGGACCATATTATAATGAAAAAAATCAAGAGATTTACTTTCTTGCATGCATTGATTGATTTTCGAAGTTCCCAACAGCTCAAGTATTTGATAGAGCTAATGCAGATAATATTTTGAAATTTCTTCATGAGTACGTTTTGTTACACGGTATACCCCGTGCAATTAGATTGGATCAAGCTCGATGCCAAACGGGACATCAAATTAAAGCATTTTGTAGTCAAAATAACATACAGCTAATTGAAGCGCCAATACACGATCACAGAGCAATTGGCTTGGTTGAAAGGCTAATTCAAACAATCAAGATTCGCTTAGCTTGCATTAAAACGGCGGCGCGAAATCAATTCAATATGAAAGCCTCAATAAATTCAATAATTTATCAGCTACGAATATGTCATATGTCGTCAAAAGACTCTTAATATATCACCATTTGAGGCACATTTTGGTAGAAAAGCGAATACGCCATTAAGTAATATAACGACTAAACCAGATCCAAAAAGTCTATCTTACAAAAACATTTTGAATAAATATTTAGATTTGGAGGCTGTCAGATGGGACGAACTTATCACAGACGATAACTGGAACAACGAAGAATGTAGCGACATTGAGATAGAGGTGAATAAAAACAAACTGGGCAAAGATGCGACGAAACGACAAAAATAGGACCTGAATAAGGAATCAAGATTGATTTCCCATCCAGATGTCGGAAAACCTGTACCCCGAACGGAAGCGTCATTGGAGGTAAAGCTGGCGAAAAAGAGACCCCGCACGAAAAGATCAAAGAAAAGTCTTGATGGCCTATATGACGTCTTAGCACCAGGATCCTCAGTGATCAAAACTAACGAACATACATCAGTCATTAAAGAACCTGGAAAGAAAGACGTGACAATCAGAAACTCGAATCTAGCAAAGTTTGGGACGAAGGCGGAACGTGAGACAGAATTACAGGAGTATGCTAACCGACGCCCAAAATTACCAACGGGTAAGACAACAGAAGAGCTAATCAGACATCATGCTAAGGAATCCAGAAAGAAGTTAGAAGGAGGAAAACGAATGAAGCATAGGAAAGTGGCAGATGACGTTAGTACAGTGTCATCAATTCATTCAAATGTTACACGCGCCTTGCGTGTACGAATGCCAACAAAACCTAAAAGACAACTGTCAACAGCACCGCCAAAGCAACCCACCGAATTAAGTAGCGATTTTGCAGTGCCAATGGAAATGCCCACCACAAGCATTGTTATAGCGGAGCCACCTAGTAGGCCAAAACGAAAAGCAGCTACAAAGGCATCCGTAGCATTAATCCCAACAAAACGAAAACGCTCCACAGTATCGGTTACAGCATCGGATGAGTCTGCGACTTCAATCCAAACTTGCCCTCCCTCAACTTCAAGTACTGGTGCAATTGGGAAACATAAAAGACGACAAAATATCAAGAAACAACAAATTGAGAATAAATCAATAATTTCCGCTATACAAACAGCCGCAGCACAATCTAATCAAGAGGAAACTAATTTTACAGTCGGCCCATGTTCTCCGACACCTTCGTCTCCTACCCAATTTTATGTCTCACCCTATTACGAAGAACCAGAATTGTCGATGACGGTTGGCGAGGCTGAGAGATATTACGAAAGTGAGAGTGATTAAAGTACGTTTCTCGAAAACTGTTGCATTTAAAACTCTGATTAAAACATTAGAGTATTTATTATTTAACCAGTACATATGATTATTAATTTTCTGATAAATAACTTTGTCATTTATTTTCGCCAAGGGGGGAATGTGGTACAATAGTACATTTTTAGTTTGGGGCTATCAATTTGATGTAGCTAAATAAGTTCATTTTATGTTTAAATTAATTTAGTTCATTTCATCTACCTTCATTTTTGTTCATTCATTTAATTCTAGTTTTGAAGATAGAATCTTAAGTTTTCATACTTGTAAATTTGTTTACATCCTGTGCATGATCTTCTGTCTGTTCACATTGTCTCGTGATTGTAAGTTGCCGCATTTGGAAATGTAATCTTATGAACAAATTGTTAATCAGTTTGTTAATTTTATCTAGATTCATTCTCTTCATTTTCGCAATTCAAATTAGTTGATTCTCTCTTTAACTAGAATCCGCTCCGCCAAAAAGTCTTATTTTAGACGAGTTAAATTTAATTGTATTTCACTAAGCGAAATACCCAATTAATAATCAAGTGTAATTTCGCTACGCCAAATCCGCCTATATTCTGTAACCAGAATATTCAATTCACAAGCAACAAAACTTAGCGTTGATTCGTTCCACCAATTCACCCACAAATAGCCGTTGTAGAATAAGCTAATCGGCGTCGCGAATCATCTCATTCCTACAGATAGCAAATCTGTACGACATGACCTAACACTATGTTTTCAAAATTATTAAAGCCTGGAGTGGATCTGCAGTTGCTACGGGATCATCAGGGCTCCTACGACATTGACATGGCTGCTACTGGATGTTCGAATGTTTGAACCGATCAAAGTCGATAAAATTTTTGACATAATTTTGCTATGAATTTAATTGCTTTCTTTCATTTCCAAACATCTTTTTTGAGGTGTTTCAAACTAGCTAGTACGATATGACTAGTTTCAGAACCAGATCAGAACGTGCACGGTTCGTTTCAGAACCAGGTGAGTACTAAAATCAGAATTTACAGGGTGATGACATGATTTACCCAGAATACAGTTTGGTATGCCTGAAGTATTTTCAGATTTCGTTTTTACTATGCGTCGAAGGAATTTTTTTGTTCTTTATTTTACATGAAAAGTCTAAAATATGACATGATCATTTTATTGGTCAGAGTAAATATACAGAATTGAAAAACTATGGTTCTTTACTGATTTTTTTTCTGGGGGTTAAGTTCGGGAATAAAATCAGATAGGAACATTTTATTTGTGTTTCAAAATATTCTCCGCAACAAATGTTTCAGCTCCTCTTTGATGTAAAAATCACCCTTTATAGCCGATGATATGATCATAAACGTTCAAATCATTACGAAAGAAAAATCTGTGTAAGTTCTGTTCAACTAATTCTGACCTTTGAAAACACTGAACAGTTTTAACCTGAGGCTTGTATTAATTGTTTACATTATACGTTTCTAATACTATAATCAAACTTCTTAGAGTCCAATTTTCCCTTTAAGTCTCTAAATAAATATCAAGAATCTTACTCTTGGTAAATTAAGCAAATTTTATACTCAAGTTTGCCGAGTTCAGCTGAAGATAACATAGGTTCGATCTGTTTTTAACCTTTGCACAGAGCGTTTATAATAAACATATTCTCATTCGAAACTTTCATTGAAATAATTCAAATTTGTCTTTGGCGTAACTAATATCCCATTCACCTAAAGCGAAAGGTAAGTTAATACCAAATTTATAACAAATTATGTTAAAGTTAAAACACGTGAAATTTGCCAGACTACGGCTTTGCTGTAAAAATAGGGTTTCTAAGTTTATACAAACGGCGAAACACCTGCTGATTACGCCAAATGGGGCCTGGGTATTAAACTCCAGACGTTTTCAGACGCTGTTTCTTTGAATCCAGATATAATTAACCCTGCAATCCGATACCAGCTTTGGTAACATTTGCAACTTTTCTTTCACACCCCCCAAAATTGAGCGATTTTATTGGTTGAGGGCAAATATCATGGACAGGTAGAACTAATGTAACAGTAAATAAGCAAATAAATTGATATTAGTCCCATTGAAACCGAATTGAAGTTGACAGTTTTGAATTCATTTAAACTTCGTATATCTCGCTGCAAAGTTACACAGGTAAGTGATCATAAAATTTTATTATTTCGGATTAACTTCTATATTAGCTCTGTAGTGGAATAGCGATTCCAAATAATCAACTGAAAAATTGTAGTTGCTACGTATTTTTAAGTTTGAGTTGGAACAATACTGAATAATAAAAAAAGATGGTTTACTAAAACTATCCTCAACGACATCTGGGCAAAACACAGAATATGAGCTACAGGCAATTTTTCTAGTAGAAGTATAATACAACGTGTCTGATAAATCTTTTTTGGGTATAAAACAGTAACGCAATCAAGTGTAATTTTTTACACTCTAAAGCACCCCAGCTTCATATAGCCGTTATTTTTCACCCCCATCTAAGTTTTCGCAAATTGCAAATGCAATAATTGCATTTATTTAATTGCAACAAGAGTGCCTAGTTAGCATTTGGAGCCTCTAGGTCTACAAGACTTTCATTGCAACATGAGTGTTTGGGTTCAAGATCTTGCAAGATTTTGCAGAATGTTGCGAGACTATGCATCGTTTTGCCAGATTTTCTTCCAAAATCTTGCCAGATCTTACGAGATAAACTATTTCTCTTCCAAGATCTACCACGAAAAATTTTTCTCCCTAGGGGCAGGTTATGGCAAAAAACTGAACGCACTTGATTAGCAAATGTTGTCTATAATGGGTTCCAATTACTTTTTGAGTGAACGAACTATCTTCGACCAAAATCTGGTGAAAAAACATAGGAAAATATAATATGAATATAACACATGTAAAAGTGTTCAAAATAGATATTAGATTAATCCAAATTCCATTGTTTTTGGTTAAATAAAAACGAGTAAAAAAATTCTCATTTTGCATCTTAAAGTATTCAAGGTTTTAACTCTGATTTGATAGGGATTTTATTAGCTTGATCTTATTTACCACACTAGAGCTAAGCCAATACTAATTAATCGACCTTAATTAAGAACTAGAATAAGTCTCACTATATGCTCACAATATTCTTTTCTAATTGCCAAACCTATGTGTGATTTGCTAGAAATAAATTTGATTAGATATGAAGATTAATTAAGAAACAGATAGAAATGATAGAGCACAATTGGGGATAAATCCTACGTTGAAAATATGGTGGGGTATCTAATCTTAATTAAGTAATTAAATCCATCTTACTGCTGGATGTGAATACTACTCTAAATTTACTTTGCTATTTTTTGTTAATAATAGCGGCGGCAGTTATCCAATTAGCAATACTACAGTGGAATAATCGTAAAATTGAACCAAATCAGAACACTATTCGACCGGAAGGAACTTGCAAGAATGTTGAAAAATAAACTTCCCTCTTCCAACATCTTGCGAGATAACTTTCTGTCGTGCAAAATGTCACAAGATAACCCTCTGGTACCGATTATGTTAGTTTCCCAAAAAACTCAAAAGTATCAAACCCCTAATGAAACAACAAAAACGAAATAATCCAGAAAATTTTTTTGATCCTTGCATTATATGCGACAAGTGTTAGTTGAAATACGTAATGAGCTCAAACAAAAGCTAAGCTACCTTTTAGTGAATGAGTATTTTTCATATATGCATATATATATATATATATGAATTTAATTTTAAAACAATGTTCAATCATTTATGAATGGGGGTGCAAAACTAGGCGGGAGGAAGGGGGCTAGCAGATAAGATCCATTAATGCTTTTATAACTATTTGATACTCTTATTGGCAAAATCAGTTTGTCAACATATGCCAAAAGCAGAACAGTTGAGTCGGCTAAAGCAGGAAATAAATAAAATTCTCCTTGTGTGTCGTATTATGTCAACGTTTACTGTACGGGCTGAAAGCTCATTAATCACGGAGCTTTTGCTCAACTGCATTAATCCATCCAAGCTTTTCCCAGCTCTAAATGACAATGAATTCACAAAAGTTACTTAAAGGAGATTATGCAAATCATCAATCCAGACTGTGTTTAAAAAAATCCTGGAAAAGAACTTTTCTGGTCACCAAAACGACAAATTTTCTGAATAGCCATTTTTAAAAACGTTTTTGATTCATTCTTTTCACATTTTTTGTCACATCTTCCCTCCTTGCAAATTTTTGTATTTCACTCCTGAGACTGTGTGAGAGCAATAATTTTCGCTGTGCGGACAGAAAGTACTTGGGGCACATTCTTTTCGCTGTACTTGGGGCTCTTTCTTCTGTTTATTAGAATAATTTTGGTCCCTCTTAAAATTAGCGCTGAGGTCAGAAGGCGAAGCTGCTTCATTTCATCCTTTATCATTGTAGTTAATTTTCAAAAATTTTCAGTTTCTTGCCCGAGCAAGTTTACGAAAATCTCAAGAAATTTTACGCACGTCAATAAAATGTCAACTTTGTTACTGTTTTAATTGACGCAGTTTGACAATAAAAAAACTATATCATATTCAACTACAATTTAGTATCAGTCCTGTGCTCATAATTGCTTGGCATTTCTTTAACGGCTGCAATAAAATTCAAGTAGTTTACATTTCGTTACATTTGGCTAAGCATAATTTTTTTCTTTGTTTTTTTTTAAAGGCGCGTAACCACTAGTGCGATCACAGAGACATTTTTTACGAGCTAAAAACAAAAAGCGAGAGGGTTTTTATTGCTTTCGAATATGCTTCTTATTTGGTGCAAATGTTTAGCAAATGCTAGCATCAAATATACGCCCGCATAATTTAGCATAAATTTTCACATTTTGTGTGTTTCTCAAACAGACGCAGAATTAGACAAATTGAATGTTGTCTCAACGTTTATTTGCAATTCAATCAATTATCGCAAAGAAAATTCCAACTTCTAAGCACTGAAAATATATGGTATTTGTTAGTTTAAGGAAACGTTTTCGACAATTGTAGCATCTTAATCATTATTTTGTCGCTTATCAGGAGACAGCAACTTCGACTATAATTTTGTGTCTTGCAGGCAAACGTTATTTTCCGGTTAGCAGAGCGAATTGAGAGAGAGCATCGTCAGTTCAAAATTTGATCAGTTATATATTTTGGTAAGAAATTTCTATTTTGAGTTTCTGCAATAATCAATTTTTAGCACGCTAAGAAGTTTACGTCCAATGCTCGATTCAGGTAAATGCCGGTTCAGAAAAACTATTTTCACGCAAAATTACCTATAATTTTTTAAAGTAACGGGTATCAATAAGACATGGTAAATTGGATAGGTGGTTTATAATTTGTTCGCCAATTTCACGCGAATTTCAAACAAATCGAAGAAAAGCCAATTATTGCCCTTTTAATATGATCTTTCTAAAACATTTTTGTACTTTTTGCAAACTTGTTGACTATATTACTACCTTGAAAAAAATCAAATTTCTTCAAAAATTTTGTTATCTCCAACTATGTTTCTTCATGATTCATGTTTTTACGATAAGTTGAGAAATAATCCAATGCAGGGACAAGATATTTGTTTGGAAGAATCCAAAAAGAGGAAATGAATTTAATTGATCTTTCTTCGATAACATCCCTTACATTTAGTCTGAATTTTTTCCCTCCCGCTCTGTTTTTTTCGTCTTGCGCATGCCTATTCAAATTATGCTCCTCACAAAAAAATACACTAACGTTTAATTTATAACTAAAAAAGTGGAAAACAAATTCTGATCAATTGTCCATTGCTCGATTCAGGTAAATGCCGGTTCAGAAAAAACTCTTTTCACGCAAAATTACCTATAATTTTTTAAAGTAACGGGTATCAATAAGACATGGTAAATTGGATAGGTGGTTTATAATTTGTTCGCCAATTTCACGCGAATTTCAAACAAATCGAAGAAAAGCCAATTATTGCCCTTTTAATATGATCTTTCTAAAACATTTTTGTACTTTTTGCAAACGTGTTGACTATATTACTACCTTGAAAAAAATCAAATTTCTTCAAAAATTTTGTTATCTCCAACTATGTTTCTTCATGATTCATGTTTTTACGATAAGTTGAGAAATAATCCAATGCAGGGACAAGATATTTGTTTAGAAGAATCCAAAAAGAGGAAATGAATTTAATTGATCTTTCTTCGATAACATCCCTTACATTTAGTCTGAATTTTTTTCCTCCCGCTCTGTTTTTTTCGTCTTGCGCATGCCTATTCAAATTATGCTCCTCACAAAAAAATACACTAACGTTTAATTGATAACTAAAAAAGTGGAAAACAAATTCTGATCAATTGTGGATCAAAAAATATGTCGGAATGCTCGATTAAATTATATAAAACATAGGACTTGAAATTATGAGAAGGACGCCCTCCGCCAAAGCTAATATTTCACAATTTTAACAATCGACCAAAACAGATTCAGTTACAGAGGGCGAGGATTAAGCTTAGCGGACCAAAAAGACAAAAAATATGTCATGCTTCTTCCATACAAAAGTGAAGGCATCAAAATTTCTTAATTGCATGCTTACAAAAAATTTAAATGGAAATTACCACCTGGGCGTTATTGTCACTGAATAGTTATCAAACTCCGCCGCAATTCTGAGTAGTTGAAAACTGCGAGAGAGAGAAAGAGAGAGAGAGAGAGAGAGAGAGAGAGAGAGAGATGTTAACCGTGTGGTAATAATGTGAATTAACTCTCCTTGCAATTACTACAGTTGCATAACTTTATCACACTGTTGCTGCGATCAGACTACGAGTTTATCAGACTCTTTGATTGCCGCCGTTTAACAGTGGTGATAAAAAGCGTGCCATAACCTTGTAATCTAATCATGAAGCCAGTTTGTAGCTTCAGTGGGACGTTTACCTTTTTCACTTGTATGTTTTGCCACTATTGTCCTCGTAACAAATTGATTAAACCTAATTATATGAATTCAGCAGTTTATAGCAATTAAGATAATTTTTAAATCGACTGCACAACAATTAAATTACTGATTCTGAGTTCCCAAGAAATAATTTAAGATGATAATTTTAGTTCGAGAAAATAGAGCGCAGGGAACAAGGCAGGAAGTAAATTAGTAATTACACATCAGAGATTCAGAAAAAATCTTTGATTTTTGAATTTTTTGAAATTGAGCATCTCATCTGCGAAGTAGAGGACTCCAATTGTGAGATGTTTTTGCTATTTTGAGGAAGTATTCCTAAATTCTGAGAAAATTAAAGTAATTACTCTCTATGTTAACTCTCTATGTTAAACAAATGGGTAGCAAAGGCATATTTTGTTGAAAACAACATTTCTTTTTGCTTGCACTTCCTTAATCCAACAGCAAAGTTGAGCTGCCTTGGGGTTTTAGTTTTGGTCTAATTTTTAAGTCACAAAAGTGGCTAAAAAATATGTTGCTAATATGATTTAAAGGGTAAGGGTACATAATATCTATCCCATTGATTAAAATTAGAACAATTTATAATATCTCTTTATTTTGTTTTCAGTTGCTGTACCAGTGCTGTCTATTCAAGTAGTACTGGCGTCCCAGATTAAAGTGACGTCTTAACTAATAAACGTACCAAAATGTAGAAGTTTCAATTATCTGTGATTGCTTGAGAAATTTAAAACACTGTACCTTTATGCGTTCAGTTAATCTAAATTTGACAAAGCCTAATGATATATTATAGACTTTTTACCTCATCTGGCTATGCCTTGCGGGTCATGGCCATGATTCAGCGACCCGTGGGACTTCATATGAATCTATCAAAACCGAACGTGAGACCAGTTCCCCCCAAAGATATAATTATTCTCTTTCGGCTTATCGCAATTTCTGAGAAATTTTACGTTTACATTCATATCCTAGTTTAAAATACGGAGAGTTTGTTGATCAATCAGCTAATTAGAAAGCAATATTCCCATTTTAGCAATTTTGATTGGCCAGCAACAAACTTTCTATATATTGTTACGTCTGCCATTTTCACTAGCGCCCGGTTTATGAACTTATCTTTATATCGACAATATTTAGGCTGGGGTTAGGTTAATACATCTTTGGTTAGGGGCGCCATCTTAGTATAGTTAGGACTAAGAACATCAGCCGGAAACTAAGGAGATTTTGAGACATGTGGTACTTCACGGGCGCTTTTACTTAATAACTCTTATTGGCTACGTTATTGGCTACGTTAAGCTGCCTTCAATTATTGCAAACAGTTGTTTTTTTACACTGGGGTTCTCTAAGAAGTACTGAAAATCTGAGTCATCATGAGTACTGAAAATCTTGAGTCATTGATGAATTGTGCTATTTCAGTTTTATTTATTGCGCGGATTTTTTGTTTCATTATACAACAGACTGGTCAACCTGTTTACTGCATAGATGGTCTAAATATATGTACGAGCACATATTTTACTGGTGTGTTTTAGTAATTTATTTACAAAATAAATAGGTTCTCCTTCCTCCTAAATTAAGGGTTGTCATTATTGTTCTCTAACTCTTCTTGTATTGTATTTTGCTCGAGTAAGTTTTTTTACTATAATAAAACCACCTGAGATTTATGGATACACCACTAAACAATTTCATAAGTCACTAAAACTTGCAAGGAGTTTAGTTTGAAGGATCGATCTTAGACTTAAAGAAGTTAAAGTCTAGTTTTGTTACCCTAAATTTAGTGTCCTAACTGAGGAAAATGGGTTTAGGGCAAAAAATTAGACTCAATTTGAAATATGCATTCTGCAATTTGAATTAAACCACTATAAAAATTGGCTGCTTCGCTATCGGAGTTAGAGACGTTTGGTTTGTTTCAACTCCTGTATATTTTAAGAATAAAACATTTCTTTCAGTAATCTGCAAAATTGCTCTGTTAACTTCAGTTTCAACACTTTCGTACCCTTTGGTTCTCTAAATACGTTAGATCAAAATTTTACTCCCCCTCGGGCCCAGCAATTGGTCGCAAGCGCCTTTGTGTCAGGGCAGTAAATCCCCCGGGCGACTAAGATTTCGTTCTAACATATACATAGAGTTGTTGCACAAAAATTAGGCAGCCATTTTTGACAGATGAAAAATTGTTTGGTTTTTGAGAGAAAAATATATTTTTGTATTGGAGCCCTATAGTAAAAAAAAGAGAAGTCAGATTCCTGGAACGGAAGAAGAATGTTTATCTTTTCCTACGCTTAAATTACATGATTTGTGGTTATTACCATAGCAAACAATTCGTTCTTTAAAAGTACTGGTCAGTCCCCAATTCAGTTCTACGTAGAAATTGTTCATGTTTTCTTTAACACAACAGTTGTGATTTTTTTTGAAGACCCAACATATCGCAGTTTTAAGAAAGACCTCTTTTACAATTTGAAAAAAAAAATAGATGCGACCACCATTTTTTTACCAATTTCTTATCTACGCATAAATGTAGTAAACAAATATACAAAAAAATAGTAACAGGTAGAAATAATAACAGGAAAAAACGAAATTGGGAACATGATCATCTTTTATGAATCTAATGTGCTTCAAAAAGACCCAAGAAAAAGTTTACGACAAAGTCTCTTCAAATCACACACAGATGGGGTCATCTCTGAAGAAGTCCGCTACCAAAGCTAAAAAATCATCACCGCAAGAGGAAGCTGAAAACCCTCCAGGGAATTATTTCCTCCAACCTCCACACCTCTCCACCCCACCCCAGTCGTTATCTTGGTAAAACATAATCATCAAAAATTGATAGTTAAACGCATTTAAAATGGTATATATAAAACTTATGCGGTTGGCCACGTCATATTATGCTACAAAAACCATATTCGGATCTATTCTGCCCCCCCCCCCCCGCTTATTGAGCATATTTCTTTTATGAACCCCAGGCGCACGTGCTATTTTCTTACATAGTAACGTGCTATATAACAAATATAATTTGGGATCTATTCTGTTCCCCCCCCCCCCCCCCCCAGTGTTTTTATGACCCCCAGTTACAAATTATATGTTATATAGGACTTTACTATGTAAGAAAATAGCACGTGCTACTGGGGGTCATAAAAAATTTATGCTCACTAAGCTGGGGGGGGGGGGGGGGGAACAGAATAGATCCATAATTTGTAAGTGGGGGGTCGAAAAACACTGGGGGGGGGGGGCAGAATAGATTTTCATAATCAGTGCAAAAAACACCTCATATTTTGTTCACACAATCTAATGAAAGCAAAAAAGACATTCACGGGGGAAGGAAACAGTTCTCTCTGCAGAAAACCCCACGGACAAAAATCGCGGGGTGTCGTTTGGAAAAATTGAAAAGAGAAATGATGAAATAGGCGTGAACAAATCTTTTGAAGTTGAACCGGAAAAGTTGCTTCCAGAAGATGAGGTCCAGGATAAAGTTCCAAGTAGTACGGAGAAAAAGTCGGCAATCAGCTCAATTTTCAAAAGGAATTCACAAGAAGCGGTCAGCGAAAAGCGTACAGTACGCAGAAAGGTAAACTTTCAAGCTAAAATTTGAAGTATAGGTTTTGTGACTCTGAAAAATTGGTCATTGAGAAAATCTTGCACTCACCGGGAAATGCATAGAGGTTCTATGCGTTCTATGCGTAGAATTTCGAAGTGACGTTAGCGTGAGTCACGTAACACGAACGTGCAAGATTTAAAGGACATTTTCTGTTTCGGCACTCCAGCTTATTGGTTATATAACTTTTTAGACGAGGGAGATTAGTTCAAAACCTTTATATTTCGCAGTAAAATTTCTTGTGTTTGTCACTCAAATTGAGCGGAAAACACGATTCAGGTGATATATCCGATGCCATTTCCTGTATAAGTGACGTCAATCTAAGGAATTCACGGAAAAAATTGTCATCAATCGAGAACCACGTATAGCGGTTTGAAGTCTATGCCCGAATATTGAAGTGACTTCTGAAGAGCCACGTAAACTTCCTTCAAAAACGCAAATTGGAATTTTTGAAATCTGCCACTATAGGGACAAATCCCACTGTGCAGAGATCTGATATTCTAAAACATACACGTACAAGTTGCTAGCTGAAAAAAAATATTGTCTTTGAATATAGTCCAATCCAATTAAAAAAAGTGTTTTTCTGAAACCATAATCATTTGAGAAATAATCTTAGAATTAGCAACTATCTAAAAATTTGACAAAATAAGATAGAACGTCAGCTCAATAAAAATAAGCTCACACAATTTTGGTTGAGAGTTTAGTAGACGTAATTACATTTTCTTCAAAAATTGTCTTTGAAATTAATATTGGCAAACATTTTCGAGTGTTCTGAAAGTGTAGATAATTTATAATAGGTATACGTGTAATGATGAAAATCAATGTTTCGCAAAAAAAATATTACTAAGAGTTAAGCTGGCAAAAAATGACACAGAGACCCATTTTAGTCCTGCGGAAAAAATTCTTAAAACATTTCGATACTTAAACAATGCAAGATTTACTTGTTATGAAATATTATTGAACCAGCAAACGTTGAGTGGAGCGTGTTAAGAACTTACAGGTTAAAGTGTTAGAGAATTCAATATTTGAGCTTGCTATATTTTAGTCACCGTCAACTCTTCAAACAATCATGGCTCTTTTGTTTGCGAGACTAACTTACATTTGATTGCCATGAGAAGCAAAAACCGCTTTCTTAAACAATTTCACTCTTCTACAATATAATAAAATTCTGATATTGAGCAAATTTGTTTTGTTTAAACAGTTTTGAGTTGAGCAGTGATTTCAGAGACTAAAATTCTCCACAACTTTAAGCAAATCGAAGAATGCCGTGAGAAAAAAGGTACCTTTTTTAGAATAAACGCATAATAATGGATGGGAGATTTTGTTGCTTTGTAATAGTTTTTTCAACCGGACGTACTGTTTATTCAAGCGGCACATTTAAAATTGTTGTTTGAACTATCTCCTCCGAGCGCGAGAAAATTTTCTTTAAATGCGCTGCTCAAAGTGAATGACCTTAAGTTTTTTGGGGAGAATGGCTTATATCGATAACCGTTTGTAGCCAGATTTTTGTCCATTCTGTTCATTTCCGACTTGTAGTTGTTCTTTCATAAAGAGTTATTTTGATCAGAGCTACCTTAATATGAAATTGTTTGAATTGGTATTAGGGTATTTATGAGCGCTTAAATGCTTTCAAGCGCCAATTCAGCTTATGTTCATCAATTTTTTGCATAATTTTTGGCTTTTTTAAAATATTTTGCCCATGTGAATATTGAGCGTTTTTTTGTAACGGCAACAGCCCTTAAAAAGTTCACGCATTGCTTCATTGGTTTTTGAAGTGTTTATGTTTATATAATTCTACCTCTAATGCAAATCCAATTTTGAAGTTTCTAGTTTTCTCCATGTTTTTTTAGTTCTCCGTAAATTGTAAAGATTCTCAATTTTCTATATCTTATAATAGAGTTTTCATTGATTTTTCTTCTTAAGTTTTTGAAATTCAACAAAAAATTGTTGCCTAATTTTGATTCCATATAAAACTGCAATAATTTTGATTCTGACAATATAACTGCAATTCTACTTAAACAAGGCAGGGTTTAGAAAAAATTTTCCTGAGCATGTAAAGCTAAATAATGAAGTTTGCTTTTTGTTTATGTTCAGTTTCGTAACATCAGTTTCAGCTTTCAAAGTCCTGCAGCTGTTCTTCTATTTCTTATTTGTTTGCAATGTTTGCAACATCAACATTCTAGTATATTGCATCTTTTGTTTCTCGCAAATCAATATATTGATTTTCTGCCTTAAAATATAGTCTAGTTTATACTCGTCTGGTGAATTTTTAATAAATATATGCCTGCTATCTGTTTTCTTTTTCTTCTTGAAATTGTTGGTTTGTCTAATAAAAACTTAAAATAAATAATATTAAAAAATAATAAATGAACAAGTATATAAATGAATAATTTTAGATAATAAATACTAAAATGGGTAAAGTTTATATGCCATGAAGTTGTTGGGTCTAGGTTTTGGTAACGAACAATTTTTCACCTCTGAGCTTCAATCTGTTTCCGAGTATTTTCCTGAGAATTATTAGTTTGCAATAATTTGGATCTTTTATTTACAAATATAACGCTACCCCTCAAAAAATCAATTTTAAATGTTTGAAACTACTGTCGCATCAAAATTGCTAATTTTTCAGAATGTTATTTGCCCTAATTACCAGTGTGTTTTTTGAGACGCAGATTTCATCACAAAGTCTTAAATTTTGAAAACGGGCTATTTCAAGGCAATTATCAGCCAGTCAATTCTCGATTTATCAGTTTTTGTCGTTTTTTAACTTTTTTACGCCCATAGATTTGATTTCATTATTAAAAAGTTTTGCCACTCTTAAGTTGCAACTCGAATAAAAATTGCAACTCGAAAGTTACAACGCTTCGATTTGCTTCTTAAACTCTTGCCGCGAATTTTGTCGTGAGGATTGTTGCTACAACCTTAAGACGTCATGTGCACTTCAAATCTGTTTTTTGTTGATTAATGCTTCCAATTTACAGTGAATTGCCATCGTGACGTCATTTTTTACTCTTAGGAAGTTTTTTTGTTCATTTGTATAGTTATTTTCTTATCACAGCTGGCTTACCTCACTCTCAAATAGGATTTTTCACACTCTTAGAGATTTTTGCTTACTTTCATTGATAGAGATAAGGTCAACTGAGTTTAAAATACTGTAATGTATGGTCCTTTGCAGGAAGCTAATAGAAACTATTTTTCTATTATATGCAAAATCATAAGAAAGTCTAGCTCCTGTGAAAATAGAAATAGCTCAACATGGTTGTAATTCAATTTAAAAAATGTAGAGCCTCACAACTGAATTTGCATGCGTTTTATTGTTTTCAACACTTGTCTCAGTGCATTTCACTCTAGGATAGAGTTTTTAGTCGATATCCACTCTTCAACTTAGAAACAATTTCATTATACACATTCACATTTTGTTCTTGATTCGAAGTATTTAACTAAATTTTTAAGTTATGTATGCCTCTTTTGTCTGATGAAAAAGAGTTGAAAATTTCTTAGTTTTTTTAGCCAAATTAAAATAACTGATGGGCTATCTAAGAGTGGAGAGTAGTAGTTACTGATCTGATATCCCATATATAAAGTTTTATAGTTCTGAACCACTTTTACCCAATTTATAGCCCGCCGTATTTTTATTATTTAAAAAGCCAGCATGAAAGTCAATCATCTTCAGTGTTCAAAATGTCGGTAAATGGTAGATACACTAAGTAAAAGTTTAAAATTGAACCTCTCTCTACCATGAGAATAAAACAACATGACAGGTCAAAAAAAGTAACTTTCGATATAAGAAAGAACAATAAGTTTTTAACTGATTCTTTTATTGCACAAGCCATTCCAATTTATAATAGTCTGCCTTCTAATATTAGACTGAAAACAACATCGAAAGCTTCCTTAAAAAAACAACTGAAAGAATATTTTTGGAAAGAATTTTTGAAGGACCCAAAAGTAACTGATATTAAAGATGATATTGAGAGCATTAGATTTTAATTTTAATTTTTAATCTTCACGATGTACATATAAAATTGTGAGAACATTTTATGTTCGCATTTTAGGCCATTTTTTAATAATGTAAGGTCAAATTTTTAGTTAAGTAATTTAATTTTTAGTTAAGTAATTTAATGATTTTATAATTTTACATAATGTTATATTCTTAACTTTACATTGCCTCTTTTACCATTTGCTTTTTATACTTATGTGTACCAGAGGAAATTAACAATGTTCTTTTTTTTATATTTTTTTTAAAAAGAAACGATCTGGTCAGATAATCGAGGACGCCAGATCGATTTAATTTAAATATTTATCTGAATTTATTCTCTGAATTTTGCTCTGATTCAGAGAAATTCCAAAATCATTTCACAGTTGATTCTGAAATCCTTCTGAATCAATACTAAAAATTGAAAGTTCTCTGAAATTGTTGTGAAACAGTACTGATTGTCACTAATTTGTCTTAGGTATCCGTTGTTAATTCCTATTAAGCTCAAGGAGAAAAAGCGTTCGAGTAAAGTCACTGGAAATCTTTTGACTCCTGTCGATCTCTTTTGATCTTAGCAAAATTTGCTCGTCATTCTTAGCCAAAAGTCATCTAGTGAAAAGCAACCAAGATCAAGATCTGTTATCTTTACTTCAAAAAAAAAGCGTCAAAAGGGTGATCTGAGAAAAATGAAATAATTCTACATGAAACGAAATTGATAACTAAATAAGCGAAGTTATATTTAACTGGAATCATTGTAACAGGAGCAATTTAGCGATTGTATATGCTTCCACATTACATTATAATTGTTTTCCTTTACATTTTTTGTTCAGTTGGACGTTATTTTTGGCTGACTAACGCAGAAAATGCTTTTAATTTCCTTGTTAAGTGTTCAAGTTGTTTATTTGGTAAAAGAGAAACATGAAGACCAGACAAACTTTCAGTAACTTTTTGCAAACTGTATATGCCATTCGTAATTTCTTGATAAGACCTAAAGACATACAAAAACGCTTATCTACAGAATATCAAAAACTAAAATAGATATAAAACAGGTAGAAAGCATGTACAATTAACAGCATTTACTCATTTTGAATAACTTTGGCAAAAAAAAATGTCAGCAAACAGAAATTCAGAGAAGTTTCGCTACAGATTTAGCGGAGTATACCAGCCCAGTAGAACATGCCAAGATAGACCTCGAGTACACATTCAAGCTTTGCCTTGCGAAAGAAAGCCTAACATACCAGTTACTGAAACTCGTAGGGCAGCTTCCCTCGAAAATTGGCGGGAAAAATATCAGAGACAAAGTCAAGGTCGTTCGAGGGCTAATCCGGGCTCGGAGTATCCATATGAATATATCCAGACATTGTGGCATAAACCAAAACAGCCAAATTATCAAACTGGTGTCAATTATGCAAATTTTGGTCCACAAAGTTGTTGTAATGTACAACACGGCTCCCATTTACCACCAGAATATTACAGGGTTAATATGGGCCCCTTAAGCCTCTACTAAAGAATTTGTTTAAAAATGTTTGATTTAATTACTGTGAAATATTTTTACATGGGACAAAAATTTAGAGCTTGTTGTTCTTTTATATTGTTAGCTTTTCTTTCGATCAGTTTGAAATATATCTGGCAACAGAATCGTTTCTTCAGCCCAATTTCCTTGATTATTCCAATTTTCTATTGCTGTTTTTTGGCCCATTCTGGATCGATGGGCGGGGGAACTATAAGCTAGCCCATCTTATTTCGTTGAATCAAGTTTTTGGCTATATATTTTACGGAGGTCTGAAAAGTAGTAACATTAAGAAGCTTTAATAAACAGTTTGTTTTATATTTGTTTTATTTTTTGAAATGCTTGGGTAGAAAATACGCTTAGATCTGATACGAATGAGTTACAATATTGATAACACTGCTATGCATTAAAACTATTACTGGTCACTTACTTGACTTTTTCATCGCAGATGGATTTCAGAACGTCGGGGTGAACTCTAATATAACAGTGTCAATAAAAAAAATTGAAAGAGCGTTCCTAAAATTTTGAAGTGCAATTGATGGTCAAGCTTGAACGAATTTTGGATCATATTATTGTTCTTTTTCTTGCTCAGATTGTTTTGATGGAGATTGTTTGAAGATTATAAGAATCAAACGCACCAATATTTGGAAAACCTATGCACAATAATATTTAGAAAAGCATATGCACACTATTGTTTGAAAAAAAAATAGTAGCTCTTGTTGTTGGTAGACCTATCCATATATTTCAGTTTACATTTCACGTTTGAATTAACTATATATTTCACTGGCTGACCATCGTTGAAACGAGAAGTTTGTTAGCAATTTCTAATCAACTCCTGTTCTGATAACCTTAGTTGAATGATTTAAAAATGAAGCGAGTAGCTAAAGTCTGATAAATACCAAAAAACTTTAAACAATGGATTATTGCCATGTCGGCATCTAACGAGTCACATTTTTTTCACATCGGAATCTAATCAACACTTCGGTATGGAGTCAACACAACATTAGATGATATCAATTCAATTAATGAGCTGATTTTGAAAATCAGCACTCGTCGTTTTCCCTCCTGAACATTATCAAAGCAGTCCCTTAAAATAATTTTGGGTAAAGTTTTATTATTATATAAACAAAGCCATATTTCCCGGAAAAAAATCAGTTTGATTTTTTAATATCTTTTCAAAAATTTGGATGCTTTCTGCCACTTTTATAATTGTGCTTATCTGAAGTTATAATTGTGCTTACGCCTTTTATGCTTTGGACAGTAAAAGATAAAACAGAGTTCAACGTTTTTCCATTCATAATTTTGTCATTGTGAGGCTAAATGTTTGAATATTGCGCTTGCGCTTGAGCATAAAACAGCAGCTTAGTAGTTAGTTCAATTAGAGACTACTAAGTTTCTTTTCTCCAAGAGTTCTTGATGATTTTGTCTAAGTTTGATTTTTTAATGTAACAAGAGCAGATTTTTTTGTGTTCTCAAAAATTTTTGTATGATATTAATAATTGATATCTTCTTTAAAAAATCTAATTTCTTGTTGTTTGACTTTCATAGACTACACAACAAATAACAATTGTCAAAATTTGGCATTCATTAAGCATATTTAATCCTTTTCGGAATGTAGGAGATCATTCTGATTCGCTTGGCTTAACAAAATAGGCATCCAAAAGCATCCCGCCAATTTTTTTTTGCCTGTTTTCAGTTTCTTCATAGGCGACATAACAAGTTTGGTACCTTTCTATTATCGTAACCAATAGAGTGCATTACTGGTTCTAACCACTATTTTCTTGGTTTTGATTACCTGAATACTATTTAATTTTTGCTTTTCTTATAGTGTATTTTACTGTGTATTATAATTTCAGCTGCTCAAGCAAATTTTTAGCAACTCAGATTTTGAAAAATCAAATACTGTTGTGGTAATCTGTACAAAGCACGGTCGGCTTGTAAAGACCGAATATTGAATACAAAAACTCTTTGAGCAAAAACCAATTGCAATTTCTCAATTGTAAAACACGAATGGTCTATTTTACAAGGCAAATTTTATAGTCAGTCCAGCATCGCAAAAAATCTTGTTTTTTAATCTGAAATTGCGTGCATTTTATATAATAAAAGTTATACTTTGAAGCAAATCGACCTTTCCCGTCGTTATGGCCATCCGTCGTAGTAAATATTCCATAATGAAGGACTAGCATTTCGTAGGGGGAAGGAAAGGCTACAATGGGAACGATCCAGCAAATCATTCAGAAGCCAACCGAAACCCCGCGAGAAAGTCTTAGTCCTCCTCAACTTCTATTATCCTAGCAAGACCTGTGCGTAGGATCGTCTTTGTTAATTGCTCTCAAAGGAAGTTTGTAGCAATTGTATTAGTCATGTGGTTTTTTAATGCGATTTTTCGCTTTACCAATTTTTCACTGTTGGTCTGACTCATTTGACTTTTCATCTTCAAAAACGGGATAAACAGGTAGCACTCGGAGAGCATTATGTGACCGAGTAGCTCTCTTAGAGCCTGACTAGTCTCTAAGTATGCCATTCGCCGAAACTGATTTGAAAACACAACTTCAGGGTGTGGAGGCTCTTGGTATTAAACGTTTGACTGCCCTCAGTCAACCCCCTTCTCCTCCCACACACTCATTTCACTCCCAACCCCGACACCCCCGTCCACCCTCCTCCAACCTGGTGATTTGAACCCCCCTCTCGTCCAGCTCTCCCTCAACCCTACCCCCCCCCCCCCCATTAATTGACACCCCCACCACTCCTCTCACCAGCCTACCTAAGCCCCAGCTGACTACTGCCGAAGCCAACCGCTCGCTGGTCGTATGAAATCAATTCTCCCAACGTTAATTGGTCAGGATCTTTTCCGTTTGTGCCCCCAGTACGTTATGCACCCCCAGTTACGGAGCATGGGTCATTACATTGTAAATCGTATTTTAAATTATGGCACGTGCGTCTGGGGTGCAAATAATACGCACCCACTACGCTGGGGGCGGGGCACAAACGAAAAAAATCCGTATTGTCTTATAATTTAAACATGTGTTTTTTTTGGGGGGGGGTTGGAAAATCCGCGGAAACCCTTCTGGAAAAAATTACCCCCCCCCCCTTTATGGTATATGTTTACGGTGATCGATGGTGGACCAAAATGTCAATTTTAGATTGTCATATTCAGGCTTGGAGAATAGAAACAGTTCCATATATTCTCAAAAATTTATAGGGTTATCAACAGAAAAAACTCGACAGAAATTTAACAGCTTGTTCGACCGACTCTCAAGCTCTTTTTATAGCTTGATGCTTTTCGAACGTTCGTTTCTGTTGCTATACCTTACATCACTGACTACACATAGCTGAAAATTTATCAGCTTAACTTAATTTCTCACGTGCTTTTAAAGCATTCAAGAGATTGAACTAAATCAAAAGGTGGGTCGGGTCCAAGTTTTTTTTTGAAAAAAAATGAATCACTTTAGGTTCAATGGGTCAGCTCAAATTTAGGGTCTTGCCCATTATTGTTGTTGGGGTCTTTGCCCTTATCCCCCCCCCCCCGCTGCAAAACTGTAGCCCATTGGCCCAGTCGTTATGCTGCCCAAATTACAAAACTCGGGTCTTTCCCATTATAACCCCCCGCCACGAAATTACAGCCCCCCATTATGTTATAATTACCATAATGGGGGGGGGGGGGGGTCTATAGGTTATCTGGCCACTAAGGGGGGGGGCTATAATGGGAAAGACCCCAAAATTCATGCCACTAGGTAGTCAAAGGTTATGTGACAATATGGCACGTAAGATTGACGCGTCCACTAAAACTGAGGGTCTTAGAGGGAACAAATTCAAATACTGAGATAGCCTATGATCTTAACAGGAAGCCATGAAAAGGGGCACATTTGGATGTTTATTGTTTCAGCGCAAATCAACCTCAGCCCTTCTTCGAAAGAGAGCAAGCACAGCTGCAACTAACAATAAACAAGCAATGTCTGACTGGTCTCATCATTCTCAGAACGAGTGGGGACAACAGTTCCCCATCTCTGTCATGGGCACTCGACAATCCCCCATCGATATTAGGTAACATGACACATCACAACTAACACTTCACTTCAAGGAGTGTAGGGTGTATCTGCTAGTCTCTCTTGTAAAGTAATAACTTTAGAGGACACAAATTCTCTCCCGTTGCGCACCCCCCCCCCCCCCACCAATGGGAATTGTAAACCATAGATCATCACTCTTTCAGTTCACTTTCAACACTTGAGGAATGGGATGTATTCTGTTTGCCCCCCCCCCCCACCCCCAGCTTAGTGGTTTATATCTTTTACGCCCCAGGAGCACGTGCTATTTTCCATAGTAACCTGCTAAATAGCAAAATATAATTTGATCAAAAATTTGGCTCAGTGCTTCTTGCGCCCTATTGTTCCTGTAGTTTTATAACTACAGGAACAAATGATTATCTACTCTAACAACAATTACTGAGGACACAAACATCATGAGTGAATTATGAATCAGTAGTTGTATGAATAATATCATTAGATTCTGGTAATCATTAAATTTTGGGGATCTATTCTGTTTTGCCCCCCCCCCCCCAGTGTTTTTTACGTTCCCCAGTTACAATTTATATGTTGTTATATAGCACGTTACTATATAACAAAATTGCACGTGCGCCTGGGGAAAAATATAAATAAAGGTGGGGGGGGGGGGGGGGGCAAAAGAGAAATAGAGCCAATTTTGGAACTGATAACTGATGTGGTAATTTTTTGTAAGAAGTGCTAAAAATATTTTGAATCACCGGCTAAAACTAAGCTGTCAGCACAGCACATTGAGCGGATTTCCTCACAAAAAATTTTGCGCTTACACCTCAACCCGAGTGGCTATGTTGGGATGTTTTAGGGCGAGTGATGCAACAAAGGAAGAGAGGCCGCCTTTCAAGCTGGAGTTGATTGAGGGAGATGGAAGTGCAGAGTGGACTCTGACTAACAACGGACACACATTTGTGGCTGCCCCTCCCCAAGGTAAAATTGGCTCTTTTCCATTATAGCCCCCTTTATGGTATATTCACCATGATTGGGGGCTATAGGTTATCTGACCATTAAGCAGGGGGGGGGGGGCTATAATGGAAAGACGCTGACGTTTTGCTTCATGTAACAAGCCGAGGATGAGTTTTAATTAAACTGGGGACTTTTAATTAAGAATGTCGGGTTCGGGGGAACTTAGAATATTGTTTCAAATGAGGCACTTAAAAAATTCTTTAGCAGGCCCTCAAAACCATAACAAGAAAATCATTCACACGAAAAAGAGGTTTGAAAGAAGTTGAGATTTCTGTTTCGCACCGACTCGGGCTCGAACCCATACCCCTCGCTTAACAGCCATAGGTCTCTCCACTTAAGCTAACAATGCGCATTGGACTTGTCCTTTGCTCATTCTAAAGCAAATTTCTGGACAATGGCGGTTGTGACACGCTTGATTATGCTATACCGCATGTGTAATGAGCGCAAAAAATGTGCATAATATGAGCTTAAATATGATGGCAAAGCGAGTCTCAAAACGCATTTATTATGCGCTAGGTTTCATGATTAAGGACACCTAAAACATGTTACAACAGGAGCGATGTTAACAATTGTACTCAATTAAAAATGATGTTTAATATAATAAAGGAAGATCAGACGATAGGACTAAAACTGCTCAAAACTTAATTTCATAGCGATTTTATCGATAATTATAATAAAACCGAAATCAACAGCTATAAAATCAAACTCAATCTGTGGTTATCCTATGCAGGACAGGGAAAAACTTTTATTTTTCCAATTCAGTCTGTTTGAAGCTATTGGTGTATTCTGTTTTGGCCTCCCGTTTCTTGGGGTGGCTATTTGCTCAACTGGTTTTCTTGATCATTCAATTTGAAAAGAGAAAAAAAGAAGGAAATAAACGGAAAGAGAGAGAGAGAGAGATAGAGAGAGAGAGAGAGAAACGGAAAGAAGGAGAGAGGCGATAGAGAGAGAGACAGAGAAACGGAACCGAGGAAAGAAAAGAAAGAGAGAGGAGGAAACACACACACAGAGCGAGAGAAAGAGAGAGAAACAAAGAAAGGGAGAGAGAAAGAAAGCGAGAAAGAGAAAGAAAGAAAGATATAAAGTAAGAAAAAAAGAAAGAAAGAAAGAAAAAGAAGGAAAGAAAAAGATTAAGAAAAATGATTGCTCTAAAATTTGTTTAGGGGTAACAATACTAACTGGAAAATCCCAGTGATTTACGAAAAACTATCGTTCCAAGACCTGAAATAAACAATTAAAAAAATAAAGAAATGACCAAGCGAATGGAAAGAAAAAGTGCTACAAAGAGAAAACCTTTACCATTTTCATCCCCCAAACACACACATACACACAGACACACATACACACAGACACACATGCACACACACACACATACACACACACACACGCACACACACACACACATATATATATATATATATATATATATACATAAATATATATATATATATATATATATATATATATATATATATATATTTATATATATACACAGACGGGAACACGGACCAACTTGCGTCGCATGGTGTCGATTAGATATTATCATGTCTAGAAAAAGAAAGGTACCCGACACGCGCTCGAACCCTCATAGCAGTCCTCCATGTTACCAGCTGCGCTATAAATACTACAAGCAACCCTTTCTCACAATCGCTTAGTTTCTGAATAAACATATTTATCAAACTGAGAGCATTTGAGATCACGCGAAAATAAAAAAATAAAGCTTGAAAAGCTCAGTTGGAAGCTAAGAGTTTCCTAGAATAGCGCAGAATCTGTACCGCTAAAACTTTTTTGTGCAGAAAAACTCACATTTACAATAGAACTTCAAACTCAATTCGGGAGCAATTAAAAAACACGTAGTACCCAGGACAGTAAATCCTCCCTTTGAGCAATGACACTTTCAAGCCCTCTTAGCCTCGTGGTAACTGCACCTGACTAACAGTCTTTTGTCCCAGGTTCGGTTCTCGCCCATCCACTTTGAGCCTTTTAGCTCAATGACCTCTCTCGATATGTTTGCTTAACCATCCTTCTCAATGCGGCTCTTAAACATGTGCTTCGAGAGGCCCCTTAAACGTGCAAAATTAGTGTCCCATTTTAAGAGCTCTCGCGTTTACTATATAGGATTTAAAATGTACCTGTCAAATAGTTTGCAAGCGTTTTTAATTAGGTGTTTTGACTTCACCATAATGTCAAAATTCAGATCTCACCTTCTCCGTTTTTAAGCATGTTGAGTAGTTTTGAGGACTCAGAACAGCTTTTGTTGCTTCCACACTCTTCATATTTAAATCGTTTTTAAAATTAATTAGTTCATATTGGCTTTCAAAGGTTATAATCTTAAATATTTCGAGTTAAATGTTATAATGTTTAATTGCTTTTGAACGCAGTTCATGTGAACTGTTGTAAACGTGTGTGTCTTTTTTATGCTAATTTTTCGCTTGACAATTTTGCGCTTTTCTTCTAGAACATTGTTTTAACTTCTCAAGTGACTTTTTCACGCTTTCGTTCATCATTTTTGACTGATCTCTAGTGCTTGGAAGTAAAAGTTGTTGCTAATATCAAAATGGTTGCAGCATAGGAAAAGTAAGTGACCCGTAGATCAGTGGTTAGTGCTGGTGGGCATGAAGCGGGAGGTTAGTGATTCGAATCCCGGTGGGGTCGATGTTTTTTGCAGCCATAAAGAAAATTTGGTCTATAATAAAGACCATGAATTAAATTGACTCGCCCGTCGTTCAAGAGCAAATCTTCCGACATTTGTCGGTTAATGTTTCAAATTATAAATGTATAATTTAAGAAATATCGTTTTTCAATTATTACTGATTTTTTAAATCAAATTTGGCAGTTTTATGTTCAGAACTACGCCGGTCAGCTTGGAGGTTGGTCTGTTTATGCCAATTGTTCTCGATCTAGTTTGACATCGTGAAATTGATCTCAGTTATAGGTGCTTGGTGTGTACAATTTTGGCGCAGAACTTGTTCGTAAATTTTTGGCGTCTCTTTGTTCTTGGTTTTGCTGTTATTGATAAGTCGGATTTTTTCCGTTTGTGCCCCCAGTACGTTATGCGCCCTGCAATTACAGAGCCCGTGCCATTACATAGTAAGTCATCATGTAACAATATGGCACGTGCGTCTGAGGGTGCAAATAAAATGCGACTACTAAGCTGGGGGGCACAAACGGAAAAGATCCGATAAGTTATATAAAGCCATGAAGTCTTCTAGTTACCCATCAAATTATAGCCCCCATTATGGTATAATTACCATGATTGGGGGCCTACAGGTAATCTGAACACTTATCTGGGGGGTATAATGGGATAGACCCGGGCCATGAATATAGGTCACCAATATTGTAGAGGTGCTACATAAAATACGAAACAAACGTTTTTAGTGCTGTCTCGTGTAATCCTATTGTGTTTTTGCCTCAGTATATGTCAAAATAGTAAATCAAGCAATCAAGTTATGCCAGCTGGCAAGTAGTATGAACCAGCGCTATAAAAAGCAGTGAACTTTTAGTAGAGAAATTTTTACCAACTCCGCAAAGATACTATCCACTGGCTGGAAATTCAAGCCCCGTAGCAGAGGATTAGCCGCAAATACCAAGACGCTCAGTTGAGCGAGGCGGCTAAATATATAGAGATATTGCTCGAGTTGTTTTAGCTAATATTTTTCCTGTTTGCTTACTGCACTAACAAATACAATTATGCGCTATGTTAGATAGTGATAACTGTAACTGAGTACTTTTTTCAAAATCATCATCTCCTTATCCACGCTAAGTTTGGATATTTTCCGTTTGTACCCCCCCAGCTTAGTGGGCGCATATTATTTGCACCCCCAGACGCACTGGCATATTTTTACACAATGATTTACTATGTGATGGCATGTGCTCTGTAACTGGGGGGCGCATAACGTACTTGGGGGGGGGGGGCAAACGGGAAAGATCCCTAATTTTTAATCAAAAAATATTGCTCACGAAACACGTTGAATTTCCGACTTGAATGAACGCATTGAACTAATAACAACAACAAACACTCTCTGAACTACCAAGTAATTAACCATAGAATATAACCGACTTCAGGATTTTTCGTTTGTTGCAAAATTATTTGATCGATTAACTTATTTTTTAGCATATTGACAACTATTGACTTAAGAATCTACTAAGTCAGAGAATACCAAATATACATTTGAGGTCTAAATTTACAAACTTACACTTGCCTTTATTATCTCTCAAGGTTATAAATGACTTTGTCTTATCTGAAAATTAAGTTAATTCAAAAGTTTTTAAACTCACTTGTTACAATCAATATATCCCTTCATTTTTGGCTAGCAATTGATGAAGTTTCAGATAGATACATTATTAATAGCTCTCAAACGAAGTTTGTATTTAGTATAATAGTCCTGCGGTCTTTTTTGTGCAGTTTTTGCTTGACCGATTTTTACGATTCATACGCCTTACTATAGTCTCTAAGTATGGAATTCAACAATACCGGTGATGAGACATACTTGTATGAAGGGCAGTTCTTAGAAGTTTGACCCTCTCCATCGCCCCTCCCCCATCAGTCACCTCCGCAGTCATCCTGCACTACTCCCCCGTCTACCTTTCTCAACCTGGTGATTTGGACCCCTCCTCGCTCAACACTCCAACCCCTCACCCCTCCCCATACCTCCCTCCCTCCCTCCCTGTCGTCCAGTCCCCCTCTTTTAATCTCAATTTATCCCTAGCCCCGCAAGCTTGACCCTCCCTTCCATTGATACCCCCAACCCCAAATGTTAGCATCCCAAATCTCAAGCTGGCTACCACCGAAAGCAGCAGCTCGCTGGTCGTTTTTGAAAACGATTCGTACGACGATTGTCGGTTATGTTTTACATAATGAAATAAAATTTTTGATGTGATCTCTACCCGATTAACGATTGAAAATATCAGGTTCTTGATTCCAAACATATAGCTCATCGTTCAAAATACTGAACGCATGGTTCGAAAAAAGTGGCTGTAAGATTGGACATATGTGTTTTATCATTCGAAACATTGTTTTCTATCATTGAAGAGCCGGTTCATTCATCTGAAATAACCAGTTTATGATTCGAATTACCGGGACACAACTTCACAACTTCAGCAGGCGTCGACTGTTTTTGCACTCCAACTGTTATTTCGACAAATTTTTGTCTGGTTGAGTTACTTCTGTTACCAAGCTGGCAAAAATTTTCTAAATTTTTATTCCAATGAATGGAGGGTGGTAGTTTTGTTCACGTCGCTATTTGTAAGAGATCGAGAAAAATACGGGTGAAACAGTGTTAAACAAATGTCATTTTAACAACTCTAGGTGTGAAATGGCAACTGTCTGGGGGAGTTCTGGAGGGCACCTATGTCTTGGGTAGTTTCCACTCCCACTGGGGACACGCCAAGGGATATGGGTGTGAACACTTGCTGGACGGGCAGAAGTTTGATGGCGAGACACACTTTGTGTTCCAACTCACACCCGACATACCAACGGTAGGAAATGTTTCTTTGAGGAACTGTTTCTGTTTCCCCCGGGTAGGATGTGAGCACGTATAATTGAAATTTCTTATATGATTTCCGCGCAATCAGCGCATTTCTTACAAAAATCCACTGAAATGGCGCTGACACCTCGACCCGGAAAGTGTAATGGGTGCATTATCAAGATTCTAGATAAACCAAAAACCCATGCCGGTGTGTTCACACAGGCTAATGAAAATAAATCTTTTACTCGGGTTACCTTGCCTGCAAGCCACGGGACCTCATCATGGGAGCTGATAATTAACATAATTCCGCAGTTTTTGAGGTTATATGTTCCTGTCTTTTGGATCAAAGAATCGAAAAAATAGGCACCAATAATTGATATAAATACATACATAAATGAGCATAAGTAGCATATAATTAAGTCCTGGCAATCCTACGATATCATATGTAAAATCTTGGACACAAATGTGGACATTAATAGTAGACGCTTTACTGTGATTACTTTTTCAGGTAGAGGACAAATTTGTGGCGTATGGCATAATGATGCAAGAGAGTGGGCAGACCAACCCAAAGGCCCAGCAGTTCATCGAGACTCTCGGAGGCAACCTGGACAAGATCATCGAGTCTGGCTCATCTACCAAGATTCCAGGTATCTAGGTTCTTCCACTCCTAGAACAGGATTCAATTTGGAGACTGCAAGAGGGAAGGGAGGGTACAGGTTGATGCTAATGTTCATGCCATTGACTTTTCAGGTCTTTTCATAGCTAATGCTATGAAATGACATTTTTGATAGCCATGCTATTTTCATAGCATGTCTTTTCATAGCTAAGTTGAGTGAGGTTTTTTTCCTTTGCAGTTCCTTTATTTCCTTGAGAAAAAATGCTAGAACAAAGCAGAGCGTGACACAAGTAAAGGTGACAGAGTAAGATTCACTCTTTCGAAAGTTAAATTCCAATCATAATATCTAATGAGACGGATATCAATAGCGAGGCACAACTATCTTCCACAACGTATAACGGCCAAAAGGCCCCTCTCAATGGCCCGGCAAATCTAGCTTGATCTTTTTTAGCAGGTACTTTGTCTGAGTCGATTTTCGACTCAGATTGGTCACCGATACGTTTTCGAAACATAAAATTTAAGCCTAAAAAGAGCTTAATCGATTCAGTATATTAGTAGGCTCAACAAAAATTGTTTAACGAACTTTTTCCGAGCTTTTTATGCCAAATAGAACGTATTTTGTGTGCATTTAATCTTTTTGTAAGGCTTACATGGTTAAGAAATTACGTAAAGGTTAAGAAATATGACGTAATAAACTTTCTCGCTGGATAGATTCTCGTTTTATTTAAATAGCGCTTTAAATCCTCGCTGCTCTTTTATTTACTCAGTAACATCCTCCGGCCCGGGAGAAAATGTTGGGAGGATCGGTACAAGCTTAACGAGTGGGCGGCCGAGCGATCCGGATGACGTGCGTAAGATGGCGGAGCGGGCGACGCTGTCGGAGCCGTACCGAAGTTCTTCAATCCGAGCAGTTGGATAGTAACCCCTAGGGTTGCTTTCTTCAACGATCCAAACTAAATCACCGACCTAGAGGTGCTGCTCGGCAGGCGTCTGCCACTTAGATCTACGGTTCAGCGCAGGTACATACTCCTTAAGCCAACGTGCCCAAATTGCATGGGCGTAGGTCTGTGCACGGGCGTACCGCTTACGATGATCGAACTCGTCGACGCCAACGATAGGCGGAATTCCGGTTGCTTGGTTACCGAGTAGAAAATGGTTAGGTGTTATTGCACCTAGGTCGGACGGGTCGGCGCTTACGGGCGTTAAAGGATGTGAGTTTAGTGCGTATTCGACCAGACAAAAAGTAGTGTTCAACACCTCACCTGTGAGGCGATGCGTACCCAGAATAGTGTACAGTACTCTTTTAACACTAGGAACTAACCTCTCCCAGATGCCACCTTGGTGTGGCGCACTGGGTGGATTGAACCTCCACTTAATGCCCTTATGTGCAAGTTCGGTGGCAATGTTAAGCGTATTCCATTTTTCCACACATTCACGGAGCTCTTTCTCCGCTCCAATGAAGTTCGTACCATTATCCGACCAAATCATAGCAGGAGTACCCCGACGGGAGACGAACCGCTCCACCCCCATTACACAAGAACTAGTGTCCATGGACGGGACAATTTCAACATGGACAGCACGAGTAGTGAGACAAGTGAAAAGAAATCCCCACCTCTTCTCGGTAGTCCGACGAACTGTGACGTATAATGGGCCGAAGTAATCAACCCCGGTGTTGGTAAAGGGAGAAGACTGGTATGCGAGTCTCTCCTTTGGGAGGTCTGCCATGATAGGTTGAATGGTTGCTGCACGGAACTTTCTACACAAGACGCAGTTTGATTTGATGGAACGCAGTGTGGAACACAGTTTTAGGATGGCATAACGTTCCTGTACCTTTGACCGTAAGTAATCAATGCCCTGATGGTTGTTCTTCAAATGAGTATGCCGCAGAAACAATTTAACAAAAGATTGACGCGCATCCAGCACGATAGGATGCTTAGTGTCAAAGTCAATTTCCACTAGCCGTCGGAGTCGACCAGAAGAACGGATGAGGCCATGAGGCCCAATAAACGGAGTAAACTGAGCGATGCGGCTGCTCTTCTTAACGGATTTATTGTCAAGAAGATCCTTTCTTTCAAGCTTCGTCAAGCTCAACAGGGTCGGCTATGCTGCCGTCTACGGTACGGTAACTTTCATGAGATGGTAAAAGACGGAGCACATATGCGGTGACACGAAGTAATTTTTGATAAGAACTGAACTTATCAAATGGGATTAGATTAAAGCTTTGTTCCTTGGGCGGCTTGGTTACGGATGCGGCTAGAGATGAGATGGAGTCATCATCTTGTTCCTTGGTTACAACGCCGAGTTTGATGTTATCAACGACGTCAGTATTTGGCACAAAAGGGAATTGCTTAGTTCTCAAGAAGTCAGGACCCCTCACCCAGCTACTTGATTGCAAAACTTCAGCGGACATGCCACGCGTGCCAGCATCTGCCGGATTATCACAAGTGGCGACGTGGTTCCATTGGTCAACGCTGGTGTTCTCCAGGATTTCACTAACACGATTTGCAATGAAGATGGGGTGTTTGTTTGTTGAGTTTATCCACTGCAAGACGATGGTACTATCTGTCCACATAAACACTTTATCCACAGTAACCGTTAATGCTCGACAGATTTCCCTTTTTAAACGGGCAGCGAGGAGATCGGCTTGTAATTCCAACTTAGGAACTGTCATTACCTTCATAGGTGCAACACGGGCCTTGCCCAAGACAAACGCCAGCTCTGTTTTAATCTCCCCGGAGTTGCAAGTTACTTGAGCCCTAAGAAAACCTACTGCACTGAATACGTCTTGCGAGCTACCACCGAACATGTGGAGTTCAAGGTGTTGGAATGGTCCTGAAAAGTAACTTCTCGGTATAGTGATCTCAGCTAACCGCGGCAGTTCAACACACCAGGCAAGGAATCTGTCAACTGTGTCTTTGGGTAACTCGTCATCCCAACTTTGTCCATTGACACGCCAAATGTCTTTCAAGATTAACCGAGCACCAACAGTGAACGGTACGACAAGACCAATTGGGTCGTAGACCTTTGACACGAGACTTAAGACCAGGCGCTGTAATAAACTTTTCGTGATGGTGCTGTTAGTACCCCTACTCACAACCAGAGTATCGTTGTTGTGATCCCACTTAAGCCCAGGTACGTGCATTGATTCCTCCTTGGATGAAACGATGACCTTCGGTTCAGTGGATTGAGCAGACCCATCAATTCGGTCAGCCAGATCTGGTACATTGCTTACAAACTTAGTAAGCTTAAACCCACCTAGATGGAGAAGATGTACGAATTCCTTCGACCTAATGAGGGCCCTCTCGGGGGATTCCACAGAGTCCAAGTAATCGTCCATGTAGAAGTTCTCAAGGACGGCTTTCGCAGCTTCTGGGTACTCCTTAGCATTATCGCGTGCCGTGCGCTGAAGTGCGTAGTTGGCGCAGGTGGGCGAATCTTTTGCCCCAAAGATGTGGCGCGTATACTGGTGTACCACAACATTTGATGTGGGGTCCTCCCGCCACAAAAAGCGCAATGATGGTTGATCACATGGCAACACTCCAACTTGGAGGAACATTCCCTCGATGTCGGCGGATACGGCAAATTGATGTTGCCTGAACCGTAGGAGTACATAGATTAGGTTTTGCAGTAGGTCAGGTCCGGTGAGTAATGACTTATTAAGAGATGCGCCATGGAATTTTGCTGCTCCGTTTAGTACCCTACGAACCTTGCCCGGCTTGTTCGGGTTAACAACCGGATGGTGTGGTAGGTACCACTCTCGTTCCGAGCAAATTTCCACCTTATGAGCATCTTTGACCCTTACTACGTAGCCTTTGTCTAAGTCCTCTTTGATGGTATTCGAGTACTTTTCCCTTAAAGTCTGGTCTTTCGTAAGCCGCTTTGCCAAAGATTTCAATTGAACCAGCGCTGAGAAGTAATTGTTGGGCAGTTCGATGTTATTTTCAGCCCATAGCATTCCTCTATCGTACCTTTTTCCATTATGCACGGTGGTGTTTTCAAGAATTTCATGCGCACGCGCATCCGAGGCGGATCGTGGGTCTACTTGCTTAAGTGCGCCGTACGACTCCATGTCGTACCAAGATTTTACCTGACTAGCGAGTTCAAAATCCTGCTCCATATTAGCTTTGAAACAAGTCGAGACTAAACCTGAAGACGACGGTACAGGGCCGCTTAGAACCCAACCTATGGGCAAGCGAACAGCGAAGGGCGAGGACTTCTCGTCGGCAGCGAAGTACTCTAACGGGCGGATGGCATGATACACATCCTGTCCAAGTATCATCTCGATGTTTCCATAGCAATATGTAACTGGGTCTAGCACTGCTAGGTGCGGGTATGTTTCCTGAAGTGCTTTAATGTTGATGACATCGGCGCCTACATTTAAATCTTCCTTTACGTAAGGACTTACTTTAAATGGTTCAAATGCTTGGTTGTCGCGTGGTGTTACAATTAGTTCAACTAACTTAGTGTCTACAACCTCCTCGGTATTTATACCCTTGACTGTTATTTTCAATGCTGTACCGTGCAAACCAAGTCTATTTGCAAGATCATTGGATACCCAAGAGTTACTGCAAGCGGTATCACACAAAACTAAAGCCCTGGTATCTTTACCGTTAGAGCTCTTTAACTGTAATTCAGTCACCTGAAGGAGGCCTTTCACATTACTCACAGATGACAAAGTGGTGGTCTTGCTCAATGATTGGACACTAGGAAGTTTACTTTGATTTGCGCCAGCATTAGAATTACTGTTTTTGTTGTTTGGAGGGGATTTTGATGGATAAACCCTCTCAGCTCCATGGAGAAGAGTATTATGGGAGCTGTTGCAGCCGTCCTTCCTGCATTTCCTGGGGTTTGGGCATTGCCTGAACATATGCTTTTCTCTCAAACATGAGAAACACAGTTCTGCTTCCGCCACTAACTTTGCTCGCTGAGTGGGAGACTTTTCTTTAAATACCCTACACTCCCAGATGCGGTGGTTACCTTTACACACAATGCAGCGAGGCGTTGCAGGCGTTGCCGATGTTGAGGCTGGTCTTTGAGTGCCCTTAGTTTGCGTGTTAGCAGCGAATGTTTTTGAGGCTACTTTGGTCTTTACAACTGAGTTGTTGTTATCCTCAGTTCTTGCCTTTGATGAAGTTTGTTTCATTAAATCACGTGCCTCGGCCTTCTCCTTCAACCAATCGTTGAAGTCAAGGAGTGTTGGCTTAACCCAATGTTTCTTCACTGTGAAGAGCGACCAAGACTCTTTTAGATTGGGCGGCAATTTTTGCACAGCCGTGTTGAGAAGTGAGGCGCTCTTTAGGTCTGCGTCATATGAAAGTGATTTAAAGAACCCAACAAGACTTGAAATTGTTGCAGAATAGTTTATGATGTTATCACTTTTGTGCATCTTTAATGGAGGAAAAGAGCTGAGTTTGTCTAAGTGTGCACTGACTACTGCCTGTGGTTGGCCAAATTTACGTTCGTGTGTCTTAAGTGCGTCCTTATACATTACACCGCAGTATGCGAACTCAGCGATGGCGCTTTTAGCTTTTCCAGTTACAAGAGTTTTTAAGTATGTTAACTTGACATCATCAGTCAAGGACTGTGCGTCTATGGCGCTTTTAAATTGTCCGAACCATTCGTGCCACTGCAGGGGATCACCATTGTATTGTGACAACTTCCACTCGGGCAGTGGATCGTTCTTCTTACAAGTAATTGCGTCCGCCAACTGCTTTATCAAATCCGCAGAGTCCAAAGAAGGAGCCGAAGGTGTGGGATGCGGCGGGCCACCCCAACACAACGGGTTCGGAACGGTAGCTCCATACGTTGGCGGAATGATCGGAGTGACAAAGGTGGGGGCGGTACCTGTGGAAGAACTAAATGGATTCGCTTGCATGAAGTCTAATGTTACGTAATTTTGAGCGCCTGCTGCTGCTTGTACATGAGGGGAGCGGTGCGATGTAGATATATGAGGGTTGATTAACGGGGCCGGTTTTACGGTGTATAAATTTGCAGATGTATGTACAAGTGGTACTGCATTAGGTGGGACTGCTGCCGGAAAACGCCAGACATTTGGATCTGGAGGAGCGGGAGGTGCGTGGGTTATGGGTACAAAGTTTTGGGGCTGAAAACTCTTTTGTGGAGGTGGTGGATGAATTAATTGAGGCACGAAATTGTTTGCGGAGGAAATGAATGGCGCAGGAGGAGAATGGGGTAACAGATTGACATTATTCGCCACGGGGTTAGTGGCTTGTAGTGGGAGTGCTTGTGGCGGCAAAGGAGGAAAGCGGAATGCTGGTGGGATTAACGGAAAATGCGGTGGTGCGGGGTTTAGGACGGGGGATGGAGGGGCTGGTACATTTATGTGTGCTTGTTGCGGATTAAGTGCTAGCGGAGCATTAACAAGTGTGTTTAAAGGTAGTGAACGCGAAGGGCTGACTAAATTCAACTGTCCCGGCATGCTCGACCTGCGAGCGAATTGATGATCTAACTGTAAACCATCGAAGTGCATTGTTGCTTGAGACATTTGTCGGGCTGTGTTTGGGGCGTTTAGTTGAGTTGGCATACCAAAGTTTATTGGTGATGATGGAGGCGTATATTGAGGATGTCGCTGCTCTTGCATGATGTTTGCAACATGTGCATCATTGGTTACATTGGTTCTACTGCTTGGTTCATGGACAGGGATGTTGATGTTGGCCTCAACTTGACCATGTGTATTGAGATTGAAGTGTGAGTTTGGAAGTTGTGCTGAAGAACGTCGTTGGACAATTGCTTGGTTGGATTGGGCGATGGAACCAGAAAAGTGCAAACTCCGTTCGTTTGCAACATCTGCCATGTTCCCGGCCGGTGACGAATTAACCCAATCTTGAACAAGTTTCTTGCTCTTGACTGAACTTCTTTCCGTAAAGAGCCCACTTCTTTTGCCTGTACCAGTCCCGTCCGCTGATGATTTTGTCATCAACTCAATTTCCTCAAGGGCCGCAGCAGCTACTTCCTTGCGATGATCCTCCTCAAGCTGCTCAATTTCTAATTCCCGCAATTTCGTTTGTTATTTTCAATTTCAAGACGTTGTCTAGCAATGCGAAGCTTTGCCTCATGTTGTTTCTCAAGTTCCTCCCTTTTTAATCTTGATAATTCTAAGTCTCGTTGACGCTGATTTGATCTTTTTGACGAAGTCATATGCGAACCTGATCTTGAGTGGTGAGAGGTATACATCTCTGCTGTCTCTTTGTCTTGGACCGAATTGATATACCCTCGAGCAGCAGCAATGAACTCGTCAGTTTTCTTTGTTACACTCTCTAACTATTTCTCAAGATTCTTACAGGCAGCGTCTGGATCTTCAGTCTTTTGTGCAAGATCAAAGAGCTCTTCATTCTTATCAACTACTCTAGTAAAAGCATCTTTGCACTTCACAATCAGACGTTCGATCTTAACTTTCCTGTCTTGCTTATCAACAGCATTGTTAAATTCACCATAGATGTTATTAAGTTCAGCCTCTAATTTTGCCCTCGCACTACTAAGTTTGTTGAATTTATCCTGCAAAGTTGTCATGATCTTAAGAAAAACAGAAACCACAAGTTTAATTTGGTACTAATATAGAGTACACACACATGCAACAGCACAACACAAATGGGTTATACCGAACCCTAGTGTGACGGTTTGCCTAGCAAACCGCCAAAGAGCAAAGATATTCGTCGAGTACAATAGTACCTGGCGAAAGAAAGAAAGAACGGTGCGCAGGAAGCGCGAAACGGGACAGGACGGGTGACGGGACGGACGGGAAGAGACGCCGAAAGAGTAACGCACGACGCAACAGGAAACCGGACGGACAAACGGGAGCGTCGGGCGAATGGCGCGCGACGAAACGGGAAAACGGCACGGGCGGGGCAGAAACGTCGGGCGGATGGCGCGCGACGAAACGGGAAAACGGCACGGGCGGGGCGGAAACGTCGGGCGGATGGCGCGCGACGAAACGGGAAAACGGCACGGGCGGGGCGGAAACCACAAGCGAGGAGGCGGGAAGATCGATGCTAGCAGACCACAGCAACAAATTCAACCAAGCAAGCTAGCCGTAACTCCAAAATAAACTTAAGTCACACCCTAGAAAGAAGGAGAGGAGCTACTGCCAGGTAAACTAGCACAAAACATTATGGGGCTTTATCAACGGCATCAAAACATGAAACAATTTACGGCAACGATGTAGTATAACCAAAAGTCGAAAAGGTCAGGAAATTTACTAGCCGTAACTCCAGAACAAACTTAAGTCACACCCTAGCAAACCACCCTAACCAGACAACAAAAAGGCGTACTACGAAAATTAATAAAGCTACAACAAATTGCTAGCAAACAAGTGTGGTGAAAGTCACGAAACAAACCAGCCGTAACTCTAGAATGAACTTAAGTCACACCCTAGCAAGGAACGAGACTAAACAACAAACCAGCATACTAGCAGAAAGAAATTTTACTACAGCAAAAACTCAACATACTACATCATACAACAAATAAACGGGGGATAGAAAGAAACAAGGTGACACGGAAACAAAAAGGACGGAAACGGAAAAATGAAACCGGATAACCTGTGGAAAACGGACGGTAGTGAATAACTCAAAGAATGGGGAGAGCGAAACGTTTATTAAGGCGCTATCGGAGAGAACCAACCACAAACTAACCCGTAACTCGTGAGTTAATTAAGTCACACCGCCAGTCAGCGGGTAGACTCCCACAACAGCGCAAGGCTAAGTGACATTCAGGTTATCAAAGGCTTGTGTGAGTTCCGCCTCCTCGAACGCATGACGGGTGCAAAGCGTTTTACGACGGCGCTTTGAAAGTTTCTTCGGTCGGGAGCGTGTTATCAAGGACCGGAGGTTGTTCTTATGAGCTAAGACTATAGTGAGTGTTTTCAGCTCAAGCGCAGGCCTTTGGTGTAATGCCCTGTACTCTTTAAGTAAACTAGGATCTTGCTGTTTACGTCTAGACACTATGTTTTTCACTTAATGGATGGTAACTAGAGTACTACGCTTGAGCTGATCGTAGATATCAGGAGTTCCCTCTCTGGGGCATTACACTATAGCTTCTATGCGCTCCTGATAGTTTTCAAGCACTGAAATAAGCTGCAAAGGTGTTAAAGGCTTATTGTTGTTGCTTCGATGACGTGAAAGCGAATTGTTCACTACATCATGCCATATATCTAGGCGCTTCTTATCATGAAAGAAATGACTCAACTGGAACTGTGCTGTTTTTCGGACTTTCAAAGCGTTAGGGTTGAAACTTAAACCCGGTAATGCGTAAATGTTACGTTTGTAACGATTTTGTGTTACTTGAGGCGCAGTTTTTATGGCGTGATGAATTGAACTTGCAGCTAATATGAAAACCATATAATGCTTTTACAACATAATTGATTCGAGCCTTGATGTTGAATGCACGATTTTCACGACTTTCCAAGATTAAGCGCTTATTTGAGAAAAAACTTGAATTCTTTCTCCAAATTTGAAAAACTTGACCAAATTTTTTTTCTTTAAATTGACAACTTCATGCAATTGTTACATCAGCGTTTAATAATTTTTTATTTAAAATGGTAGGGAAAAGAGGATTTTTTTTCAAATTTGGTCAAACTTTTCCAAAAAATTTTCTGCTACGCTTTTATGTCAAAAACAGCGAAAAAAACCACCGCAATTCGATTATTTCTGGATTTTGACAAAATTTTGTCAAAATTTATTTTTTCAAAAAAAAAATTTAAGGGGTAGGTTTTCGGTGACCAGGTAGTGCTAAAGGGTTTTGATGCAACACAACAATATCGATTATGGTAATTTTGGAGGGTGCTAGATTTGCCGTCTAGATATCAAATTTACTACAAAAGGTTCACGGTTCGGGTGGGTTAGTCTTAGTTTTTTTGGCAGTTTCTGATCAGTCTCTGTTCATCTTGAGAGAAGCCTCTGATTAGTCTCTATGTTCGTCTTGAGAAACCTCTGATCAGTGTCTGTTCGTCTTGAGAAACCTCTGATCGTCTTGAGAAACCTCTGATCAGTCTCTGTGTTTGTCTGGAGAAACCTCTGATCGTCTTGAGAAACCTCTGATCAGTCTCTGTGTTCGTCTTGAGAAACCTCTGATCAGTGTCTGTTCGTCTTGAGAAACCTCTGATCAGCCTCTGATCGTCTTGAGAAACCTCTGATCAGTGTCTCTTTTCCAGGATAATCACTTCGTGGGGTAACTTTCTTTGAATCTTCACAGCAATATTGCGTTTCAACAATAGGCAAACGGAAAGTGTTCGTAAAGCCGGGAGCGGCTCCAAAGTAAAGGTGACAGAGTAAGATTCACTCTTTCGAAAGTTAAATTCCAATCATAATATCTAATGAGACGGATATCAATAGCAAGGCACAACTATCTTCCACAACGTATAACGGCCAAAAGGCCCCTCTCAATTGCCCGGCAAATCTAGCTTGATCTTTTTTAGCAGGTACTTTGTCTGAGTCGATTTTCGACTCAGATTGGTCACCGATACGTTTTCGAAACATAAAAATATTAAGCCTAAAAAGAGCTTAATCGATTCAGTATATTAGTAGGCTCAACGAAAATTATGTTTAACGAACTTTTTCCGAGCTTTTTATGCCAAATAGAACGTATTTTGTGTGCATTTAATCTTTTTGTAAGGCTTACATGGTTAAGAAATTACGTAAAGGTTAAGAAATATGACGTAATAAACTTTCTCGCTGGATAGATTCTCGCTTTATTTAAATAGCGCTTTAAATCCTCGCTGCTCTTTTGTTTACTCAGTAACAACAAGAAAAAGTTTACCAGAAAGACTATTCTCAAAAGTTCAAAGTTCGTAACTTTTATTTGACGCCAAACTATTAGAAGAAATGAAACAAAACCTTCCGTTTTGAAAAACTGAACATTTGAAGCGAAGCGATCCATAGTTTAATTCATACGTTCGATACATACATTGAACTTAAACATTGATAAGTTTAAAGTAAAACAAGCACTTTTTGTAATGCCGGAACAATAAACCTCGCGAAGTTTTTATCTCAATTATGAGTCACGTAATGTCCTCAGAAAATTTATTTAGCCGAGAAGTTTTTCTTTGCTTCAATAAACATTATTCAAAAGTAGGGGAAAATTTGGAAACAATAAGAACCGAAGACCTCGCGTTTTCAAAGGACTTGCGGAAAAAAATTCAACGTTTAGATATAGAGTGAACCAAAATTTCGACAAATTTTTACGATTAAAGAGTGTCAAACTTTGATTTAATCTCAACTAAATTAACAACAGCGCTATTCAGTAGTTCGAGATGAACAACTTAGGAGCAAAAATCAGTAGACGTACTCACATATCGCAAATAGCCAAGTCCAGATCATTCTAAGTTCAAACCTCCCTCATCCTATAGTGACAATATTTTTGGTATTCTTCACTTTTTCATGACAGAGGAAATACATTACAAATGCCATTTGTTGGTCTCAAGAAATAAAGTTAATCACATATAATTTAAACTGAACTATTAAATGAAAATCTAGAAACAACTTCCTGGCGTTTAATGCTATCGAAAAAAGTTAGCAATTGTTAAAAACGTGTATGTCTTCTTTAATGCAAAAGTGGCCGCTTTATTATAGAAAATTCTTTCGACTTTAGTTCTTGAGTGACATTTTGGAGCCTGATTCCTTGGTTTTTGCGTGAGCTAAATTGCTCCTATTCAGAAATTAGGTCCGTTGCTAAATCAAATGCAAAAGTAAGAATAGCAATGATTCAGTCTGTTATTCCGAAGGTCTCAAGTTCGAACCCCTCTTTGGTTGAAGTTTTTGCACCCAATTTTTTTAACTAATTATCTACGCTAAAACACCCTCTGAATTTAATTTCTCTTGTCGTTACTAACGTGTTGAGTCATTGTTTTGAAAATAGCATTTACATGGCTAAGAATTCATTGAGTTAAAAAATTACAAAGAATTTCAACCTATCGAAAAATTAGAGCTGTAATGACATCTCCCTACCAAGATACATGTAGCTGTCTATTCTTAATGGTTTTTATCTTCTCGGCTAGGCGAATACTCGGAGTGTTTGTTCAAGCAGGTCAAACCGTTTCCTTGGGAAAAGAGATATGGTAACCAAAAAAGAAACGAAAAAGTACATTTTGTTACTAGCAAGACACTGACTCTCAAACTGATTTTCAAACAAATAAAGTTTATTTAATAAATGCACAAATAGCAATTTTTGCACACAAAAAAGGTAAAGTTCTAAACTGTCGCACAAAATAGCGAAATAGCGATATAAACTTGACAAAAGCTCTATTTGATGGTTTTCTTTATAATTTTGTCACAGTATTCAACGTAAAAACAGCCAAAATTTTTCTGAAATTGCTGGAATTGATCGAAAAACGTGGCAAATGCTCTAAGTTGAAAAATCACGGGAATTGGCAGAAATTAAATTTATTGGCGCTCAAAGCAATTTTTAATAACTCTAGTTGCCATGCATGCAAGTGCAAGTATTTTGAATTTTTGAGCTTCATATATATATACATATATATATATATATATATATATATATATATATATATATATGTATATATATATATATATATATATATATATATATATATATGTGTGTGTGTGTGTGTGTGTATCTTTTTTTCGCACAACTTTGTTTCGAAAAAGGATTTGAGTCGTTTTTTTTTATTCCTTACCAAGGCCCCCTAATTTGGATCATGGCGTTGCGGTATCTGGTTCTTTGCCTTTGTTGTTTTCTATGACACCAATCGTGCCTCCTCTTCCACAAAAAAAACTGGCTTGGGCTTTTAGTGAAAATCATTGTCTTTAGAAGATCACTAACGTGATCATTGACAACCTCTTTATAAGCAAATTGTGTGGAAAAAAAACATTTTTTAAAAGACGAAGTTAAAAAGTTATCAAACAATCACCATCTATTTTCCTATTTTTGTTAACAACGTGTTGGAACTATGGATAGAACCGTAAAGATTGAAGCAGTTCCGCGTTACTAAAAAAGGCTCCGAGTTAACACACAGAATACTGCATTACTAAACACTTATATTATAAATTATCAGTCAGTTAGAAAGCACGCATTATCGCAAGTATATTTTATGGGCTGCTCTTTAAAAAATTATAAACTCAGTATGCATAGTTTAAATCGTTGAGTAAAAAACATTTCCAACTAATATTTTTTCAAGGTCATAGTATGTAGCAGGAAAAAAGAAGTAAGCATTAAAAAAAATTGGCTCAGTTTGAAACAGTATATTCAGTTAAAAAACGGAGCAGTCACAAACAAAATAAGACATCAGAAATTTACTTTATTGTAAACTTCCTGTTTTTCCAGGAGCATTAGGTCACTTGACGTTTTTCACGGCTTCTGAAAAAACTCCCTAAATCTGATGAAAATTTTAACGGACTTTGGATGCCAATTGAGGCAACTTAAGTAAATCTAATCTACTTAAGTAATCACGATTTATAAATTGAAATATTAATGCTGAGGATCCTGAACAAAAAATCTAGATAAAAAATACGAAAAAAGTCTAAACGACGAAGCTAGTGCCTTATTAAGCATTGCCTCACTTTCCCGCTTTTGTTACTGTCTCTGCTAATCATCTAACGTCGTATATTCGACACTCCGCGATATAACGACTTTAAATAATTTCAAATTTCACGTCGATTGTAATTGCCTTGAAAATCAGGGATACGTAGTATTTGGGTAATAATAGTCAGAATAAGCAATAGATTCGAATGGTTTGATGAAGGTTTTTCGAGTGGAATATTTGACAAGTGAAATTATGGGCGGGTTCAAATATTCAGGGTGAATGAGCTGAAACTTAACGTTTTAAAAGGTTTTTGAAGATGGCATTCAAAAATTAGAAAAAATCTGGATCAATTAAAAATCAAATAGCTTTCAATTAAGTTTGCAGTATGGTTTTTAGAAAATGTTATTTGAAAGTCTATTATTTTTTACGTAACTTATTAATCAATTTGTTTTAAAGGCTCAGGTAAGGAACAATTTGAAAACAAAAAGAAATGGAGTCCCATTGTGCCTTCAAAAAATCAATTTAGTCAAAAAGTTTTTCTGCTCTCAAATAAAACGTTATCAAGTGCACAAATTTTCGGAGACTATGCGAGCCAAAATATAAAACTCTCGCGTTTTTGAATGACTTCCAAAAAGCCTTTGCTACATTTAAAGGAGTAGTATATCAAAACTTTTGACAAACTTTTGCATTAAAGAGCTTAAATTTAAAATTAACTTCAACTATAACAACAACAATGATATCAGTAGTTTGAAAAGAACAAATTAGGCGCGCGAGTCAGAGTAAAAACTCATATACAGTCAAGTTCAAACTAAGTACAAACTTTACGGCATCCTAAAATCAAAAACTTTTCTTTTGGTTCATTTTTACTGACAGAGGAAATGCATTACATTGCCGTTGCTGTTCCTTGATCTATCGAAACAATTTCATTCACATGTGTATCAAATCAAGGTATTAAAACAAGATAAAAACATTTGAACACATGAAGTTAATTTTGTGGTGTTTAATTGCTCTGGAACGAAGTTGGAAGCTATTTTGTAAACGTATGTATTTTTTTATTTCACTTTTCGGGTGGCTTTTTCATGTTTGACTTCCTGATCTTTGCGTGACCTAAAAAACTCTTCTTGCGAAATAAAATCTGTTGCTAAATCGAATGCGGATGAAAGAACAGCAATCCCAAGACCGTGGTAGCTCAGTGGTTAATGATTCAGTCTGTTACACCGAAGGTCTCGGGTAGGAACCTCTCTTTGGTGGGAGTTTTTGCACTCACAACTAAATATCTAGGCTAACACCCCCTCTGAATTGAATCTGCTCTGTCGTTTGAGATCAATTTGTCCGCCATCAGTCTGGTTACTTTATTATAAAAAACGCTAAAGCAACAGATTTTTTAAAAGGAATAGGTTCTGAACTGTTGGAAAAAAAGCACAACAGCGAACTGACAATTGACAAAAAAAGTTCTAAAAAAACCGGAGTTCACTGAAATTCGGCGCTCAAGGCAATTTCTAATAATGTTAGTTGCCATACATGCTGCAACTACAAATACTTTTTAGCATCATATTGACTGGCAACATTTCTACGTAATGTTTTTGTTGATATAGGGCTTGACCTGACCCCAATTGCCGAGGCGAACAAGGGCAAAGAGTACTTTGCATACAAGGGTTCTCTGACCACCCCGCCCTTCGCAGAAGCTGTTCTTCACGTTGTCTTCACTGAGCCTCTCGAGGTGGCCTCCAGTGTCTTTGGAAGTCTGCGAAACTTAACCGATTCTGAGGGAAAGAAATGCACCATTAACTACCGGGCAATTCAGCCATTGTTGGGAAGAAAAATACACCACTGTGTGGCGTAATTAGCAAGTAGAGGTGTGCTGGTTATGATATGTTATAACTTATAAATTGACTATGCTGCTGATCGTGGCATTGCGGTAACTGGTTAATTACATTATATATAACGGAGTTGTTTCCTCTGACCCTAATCCTACCTAAAAAAATGGACTTTTTTTACATGATTGTCGTCGACAGATCTCTACTGGGGCTCCTTGACAACCTCTTGATAAGAAAATTGAAAATTGTGTGTGTGAGCAAGAAACATATTTTTCAAAATGAAAAAGGTTATAAAAATTATCAACCAATGACCAACTAATTTTGTTCATGACGGGTAGGAATTATGGGTGGAATGGGAAAGAATGAAACAATTCCATGTTACTATATATGACTCGGAGTTAACACACGGACTACTCTAGTACTGAACAACTATAATACGTAAATGTTTACGTAAATTAGCCTCGCCGAAAAAATCGCATTATCGAAAGTATGTTTTTACACTGTTATATAAAAAAGCAGACTATGAACTCAGTATGCAAAGTGTAAATTTCAGATAAAAATAGTAAGATATTTAAACCTATTATTTTTCCATGATCATAGTATGTAATAGGAAAATATTATTTTAAAATGTTGGAAAACTTTAAATTTTATTCTGGTTCAGTACTGAAACAGTCTTTGTGGTATCCCCGGGAGTAAGAGGTGTATATGTTGTATGAAAGGAGTGTACAGTGTAAGAAAGGAGTAGTCAGAATTAAGATAAGAGATGAAATATACTTTATCCAAAACTCCTCTTTTTTCCATGAGCATTATGTGACATGAGGCTTTTTACAGCTGCTGAAAAGGTCCTGAAAGGTGCTGAAATTAATGCCCTTTCTTGGGTGCTACTTGAGGTATTTTTAACAAAGGAAATTACTCAGGTACGTAAGATTTATGATATAAATGATTAACCGGGAGTCCCTTGTAAAATGTTGAAAAATATCCAGCAGCATCTAGCGAAAATTTAAAATGGTTGTTTCAAATTTCTATACAACTCTGCTGGTAGCATTGTCCCGTGGGTTTTGAAGGTTTTTTGGAGGGAAATACTTTCCGAGCGAAATGACATCCCAGAGTGGGGTGGTCGACAATTATGGTCACGGGGAGTTTCCTCCCAGACGTAAAGAAAAGTGGCCTGAACCATAATTTTTATCGCCTTATGTCGAAACATGAGACAATCACTTACCGAGCCACAGTCCCAATACGTATGATTAAAACACACAGGTCCCAATTCCCAATTATGAGCCCACTATTTTGAATCGTTAACCTGAAAGTTCGAGTTATAAGAGCGTTATATCAAATCATATGTCCACGATAACGCGATAAATTGATCTATAATATGATTACGTCTGTCTCAACATTTTACCATTTTCAAATTTAATTTCTGTCAGAAAATTGATTATCCGAGAAAAATATCTCCGATAACTAAGCAGCATGGAGCTGCCAGTTAACGCAAAGAACACTATTAACAGGCAAGCCTGTGATGAAAAAATCGAATAGAGTAGAATTTTAAAGTCCGGGAGGTGGTGTCTCCCATTCAATGGCTACAAAATAGTTATAATTTTTCTTTGAATGTACTTCAACAAACCTGAGGAGATGGTAACTCCACAGTGCTATTAATCTGAACAACAAAAAGGGCTATAATAATTCATTGCTGCCCTTATAATTATAGCTGATAAAACTCAGTCTATCGCAACTTTTCAAGTTATAGCGCGTTATAAGCAACGTAACTGTAAAAAAGCAACGTTCAAAGGCAAAAGCACTTCAGAATGCCTTGGCAAATCTAGTTAACTTTGTTAGCAGGTCTTAGTCTAGGTCACCAATTTAAACTAATCCGTTCAAAAAACCGAATTTGATAGGCTAAGCGATCAGTTTTGAGCCAATTTGAAAGTTATTTTTAGTGGGAAATCGGCCTTTGTATTTCTCAGAAATAATACGTATGTTGCATTTAGAACGGAAAATCTAAGCGAAAGTTTTGATATAATACGCACAAAAATTCTCTATCTAATGATATAATATATTCATTTCAATTTACTCGGTAACATCCTCCGGCCCGGAAGAAAATGTTGCGAGGATTGGTACAAGCTTAACGAGTGGGCGGACGAGCGATCCGGATGACGTGCGTAAGACGGCGGAGCGAGCGACGTTGTCGGAGCCTTACCGAAGTTCTTCAATCCGAGCAGTTGGACAGTAACCCCTAGGGTTGCTTTCTTCAACGATCCAAACCAAATCACCAACCTTGAGATGCTGCTCGGCAGGCCTCTGCCACTTAGATTTACGGTTCAGCGCAGGTACATACTCCTTAATCCAACGTGCCCAAATTGCATTGGCGTAGGACTGTGCAGGGCGTACCACTTACGGTGATCGAATTCGTCGACGGCAACGATAGACGGAATTCCGGTTGCTTGGTTACCGAGTAGAAAATGGTTAGGTGTTATTGCGCCTAGGTCGGACGGGTCAGCGCTTACGGGCGTTAAGGGACGTGAGTTCAGTGCGTGTTCGACCAGACAAAAAGTAGTGTTCAACAACTCATCTGTGAGGCGACGCGTACCGAGAATAGTGTACAGTACTCTTTTAAAACTACGAACTAACCTCTCCCAGATGCCACCTTGGTGTGGCGCACTGGGTGGATTGAACCTCCACTTAATGCCCTTATGTGCAAGTTTGGTGGCAATGTTAAACGTATTCCATTTTTCCATACATTCACGGAGCTCTTTCTCCGCTCCCATGAAGTTCGTACCATTATCCGACCAAATCATAGCAGGAGAACCCCGACGGGAGACGAACCGCTCCACTCCCATTACACACGAACTAGTGTCCATGGACGGGACGACTTCAACATGGACAGCACGAGTAGTGAGACAAGTGAAGAGAAATCCCCACCTCTTCTCGGTAGTCCGACGAACTGTGACGTAGAATGGGCCAAAGTAATCAACCCCGGTGTTGGTAAAGGGAGGAGACTGCTATGCGAGTCTCTCCTTTGGGAGGTCTGCCATGATAGGTTGAATGGTTGCTGCACGAAACTTTCTAAACAAGACGCAGTTTGATTTGATTGAACACAGTGTGGAACGTAGTTTGAGGATGGCATAACGTTCCTGTACCTTTGACCTTAATTAATGGACGCCCTGATGATGGTTCTTCAAATGAGTATCCCGCAGAAAAAGTTTAACAAAAGTATGACGCGCATCCAGCACGATAGGATGCTTAGTGTCAAAGTCGATTTCCACTAGCCGTCTGAGTCGACCAGAAGAACGGATGAGACCACAAGGCCCAAAAAATGGAGGAAACTGAGCAATGCGGCTGCTCTTCTTAACGGATTTGTTGTCAACAAGATGTTTTCTTTCACTATTAAAGGACTCATCTTGCACCAGGTACGACGTCAGTATTTGGTACAAAAGGGAATTGCTTAGTTCTAAAGAAGTCAGGACCCCTCACCCAGCTACTTGATTGCAAAACTTCAGCGGACATACTACGCGTGCCAGCATCTGCCGGATTATCACAAGTGGCGACGTGGTTCCATTGGTCAACGCTGGTGTTCTCCAGGATTTCACTAACACGATTTGCAATGAAGATGGGGTGTTTGTTTGTTGAGTTTGTCCACTGCAAGACGATGGTACTATATGTCCACATAAAGACTTTGTCCACAGTAACCGTTAATGCTCGACAGATTTCCCTTTTTAAACGGGCAACTGTCATTATCTTCATAGGTGCAACACGGGCCTTGCCCAAGACAAACGACAGCTCTGTTATAACTCCCCGGAGGTGCAAGTTACTTGAGCCCTAAGAAAACCTACTGCACTGAATACGTCCTGCGAGCTGTCACCAAACCTGTGGAGTTCAAGATGTTGGAATGGTCCTGAAAAATAACATCTCGGTATAGTCATCTCAGCTAACCGCGGCAGTTCCACACATCAAGCAAGGAATCTGTCAACTCTGTCTTTAGGCAACTCGTCATCCCAACTTTGTCCATTGACACGCCAGATGTCTTTCAAGATTAAACGGGCACCAACAGTAAACGGTGCGACAAGACCAATTGGGTCGTAGACCTTTGACACTAGACTTAAAACCAAGCGCTGTGTTAGACTTTTTGTGATGGTGCTGTTAGTACCTCTACTCACAAACAGAGTATCGTTGTTGTGATCCACCTTAAGCCCAAGCACGTGCATTGATTCCGCCTTGGATGAAACGATGACCTTCGGTTCAGTGGATTGAGTTGACCCATCAATTCGGTCAGCCAGATCTGGTACATTGCTTACAAACTTAGTAAGCTTGAACCCACCTAGATGCAGAAGATGTACCAATTCCTTCGACCTATTGAGGGCCCTCCGAGGAGGATCGTGGGTCTACTTGCTTAGGGGCGCCGTACGACTCCATGTCGTACCAAAATTTTACCTGACTAGTGAGTTCAAAATCCTGCTCCATATTAGCTTTGAAACAAGTCGAGTCTAAACCTGAAGACGACGGTAGAGGGCCGCATAGAACGCAACCTACGGGCAAGCGAACAGCGAAGGGCGAGGACTTTTCGTCGGCAGCGAAGTACTATATCGGGCGGATGGCATGATACATATCCTGTCCAAGTATCATCTCGATGTTTCCATAGCAATATGTAACTGGGTCTAGAACTGCTAGGTGCGGGTATGTTTCCTGAAGTGCTTTAATGTTAATGACATCGGCGCCTACGTTTAAATCTTCTTTTACGTAAGGGCTGACTTTAAATGGTTCAAATGCTTGGTTGTCGCGTGGTGTTACAATTAGTTCAACTAACTTAGTGTCTACAACTTCCTCGGTATTTATACCCTTGACTGTTGGTTTCAGTGCTGTACCGTGCAAACCAAGTCTATTTGCAAGGTCATTGGACACCCAAGAGTTACTGCAAGTGGTATCGCACAAAACTAAAGCCGTGGTATCTTTACCAGAAGAGCTCTTCAACTGTAATGCAGTCACCTGAAGAAGGCCTTTCACATTACTCACAGATGACAAAGTGGTGGTCTTACTCGAAGATTGGACACGAGGAAGTTTACTTTGATTTGAGCCAGCATTAGAATTAATATTGTTGTTGTTTGAAGGGGATTTTGATGGAAAAACCCTCTCAGCTCCATGGAGTAGTGTATTATGGGAGCTGTTGCAACCGTCCTTTCTGCATTTCCTAGGATTTGGGCATTGCCTGAACATATGCTTTTCTCTCAAACGTGAGAAACACAGTTTTGCTTCCGCCACTGCATTTGCTCACTGAGTGGGAGACTTTTCTTTAAAAACCCTACACTCCCAGATGCGGTGGTTACCTTTACACACAATGCAGCGAGGGGTTGGAGGCGTTGCGGATGTTGAGGCTGGTCTCTGAGTGCCCTTAGATTGCGTATTAGCAGCGAAAGTTCTTGAGGCAACTTTGGTCTTTACTACTGAGTTGGTGCTATCCTCAGTTCTTGCCTTCGATGAAGATGTTTTCGTTAAATCATGTGCCTCGGCCTTCTCCTTCAACCAATCGTTGAAGTCAAGGAGTGTTGGCTTTACCCAATGTTTCTTCACTGTGAAGAGTGACCAATACTCTTTCAGATTGGGCGGAAATTTTTGCACAGCCTTGTTGAGAAGTGAGGCGCTCTTAAGGTCTGAGTCTTTTGAAAGTGATTTAAAGACCCCAACAATACTTGAAATTGTTGCAGAATAGTTTATGATGTTATCACTATTGTGCATCTTAAGTGGAGGGAAAGAGCTGATTTTGTCTAAGTGTGCACTGACTACTGCCTGTGGTTGGCCAAATTTACGTTCGAGTGTCTTAAGTGCGTCCTTATACATTACACCACAGTATGCGAACTCTGCGATGGCAGTTTTAGCTTTTCCAGTTACAAGCGTTTTTAAGTATGTTAACTTGACATCATCAGTCAAGGACTGTGCGTCTATGGCGCCTTTAAAATGTCCGAACTATTCGTGCCACTGCAGTGGATCACCATTGTACTGTGACAACTTCCACTCAGGCAGTGGATCGTTCTTCTTACAAGTAATTGCCTCCGCCAACTGCTTTATCAAATCCGCAGAGTCCGAAGAAGGAGCCGAAGGTGTGCGATGCAGCGGGCCACCCCAACCCAACGGGTTCGGAATGGTAGCTCCATACGTTGGCGGAATGATCGGAGTGACAAAGGTGGGGGCGGTACCTGTGGAAGAACTAAATGGATTCGCTTGCATGAAGTCTGATGTTACGTAATTTTGAGCGGCTGCTGCTACTTGTACATGAGAGGAGCGAATCGATGTAGTGATATGAGGGTTGATTAACGGGGCCGGTTGTGCGGTGTATAAGTTTGCAGATGTACGTACAAGTGGTACTGCATTAGATGGGACTGCTGCCGGAAAACGCCAGACATTTGGATCCAGAGGAGCAGGAGGTGCGTGGGTTATAGGGACAACATTTTGGGGCTGAAAACTCTTTTGTGGGGGTGGTGGATGAATAAGTTGAGGTACAAAAATGTTTGCGGAGGAAATGATTGGTGCAGGCGGAGAATGGGGTAACAGATTGACATTATTTGCCACGGGGTTAGTGGCGTGTAGTGGGAGAGCTTGTGGTGGCGAAGGAGGAAAGCGGAATGCTGGTGGGATTAACGGGAAATGCGTTGGTGCGGGGTTTAGAACGGGGGATGGGGGGCTGGTACATTTATATGTGCTTGTTGCGGATTAAGTGCTAGCGGAGCATTAACGAGTGTATTTAAAGGTGTTGAACTCGGAGGGCTGACTAAATTCAACTGTCCCGGCATGCTCGACCTGCGCGTGAATTGATGATCTAACTGTAAACCATCGAAGTGCATTGTTGCTTGAGACAGTTGTAGGGCTGTGTTTGGGGCGTTTAATTGAGTTGGCATACCAAAGTCTACTGGAGGTGATGGAGGCGTATATTGAGGCTGTTGCTGCTCTTGCATGATGTTGTTTGCAGCATGTGCGTCATTGGTTACATTGGTTCTACTACTTGGTTCTTGCAGCTCATGGACAGGGAGGTTGATGTTGGCCTCAACTTGACCATGTGTATTGAAATTAGAGTGTGAGTTTGGAAGTTGAGTTGAAGAAGGTCGTTGGACAATTGCTTGGTCGGAATGGGCGATGGAACCAGAAAACTGCAAACTCGGTTCGTTTGCAACATCTGCCATGTTCCCGGCCGGTGACGAATTAACCCAATCTTGAACAATTTTCTTGCTCTTGACTGAACTTCTTTCCGTAAAGAGCCCACTCATTTTGCCTGTACCAGACCCGTCTGCTGATGATTTTGTCATCAACTCATATTCCTCAAGGGCTGCAGCAGCTACTTCCTTGTGATGATCCTCCTCAAGCTGCTCAAATTCCAATTCTCGCAATTTTGTTTGTTTTTCAATTTCAAGACGCTGTCTAGCAAGGCGAAGCTTTGCCTCATGTTGTTTCTCAAGTTCCTCCCTTTTGAGTTTTGATAGTTCTAAGTCTCGTTGACGGTGACTTGATCTTTTTGAGGAAGTCATATGTGAACCTGATCGTGATTGGTGAGAGGTATACTGCTCTGCTGTCTCTTTGTCATGGACCAAATTGATATACCCTCGAGCAGCAGCAATGAACTCATCAGTGTTCTTTGTTACAGTCTCCAACCATTTTTCAAGGTTCTTACAGGTAGCATCTGGATCTTCAGTCCTTTGTGCCAGATCAAAGAGCTCTTCATTCTTATCAACTACTCTAGTAAAAGCTTCTTTGCACTTCACAATCAGACGTTCGATCTTAACTTTCCTGTCTTGCTTATCCACAGCATTGTTAATTTCACCATAAATGTTATTAAGTTCAGCCTCTAATTTTGCCCTTGCACTATAAAGCTTGTTAAATTTGTCCTGCAAATTTGTCCTTAAGGAAAACAGGAACCACAAGTTTAATTTGGTACTAATATAAAGTACACACACATGCAACAACACAACTCAAATGGGTTATACCGAACCCTAGTGTGACGGTTTGCCTAGCAAACCGCCAAAGAGCAAAGTTGTTCGTCGAGTACAATAGTACCCGGCGAAAGAAAGAAAGAACGGTGCGCAGGAAGCGCGAAACGGGACAGAACGCGAGACGGGACGGACGGGAAGAGACGCCGAACGAGTAACGCACGACACAACGGGAAACCGGACGGGCAAACGGAAGCGTTGGGCTAAAGGCGCGCGACGAAGCGGGAAAATGGCACGGGCGGGGCGGAAGCGTCGGGCGGGTGGCGCGCGACGAAATGGGAAAACGGTACGGAGGAGAAGGGAACGTCGAGCGGGTAGCGCGCGCGGGACGGGAAGCCGGGAAGCCGGATCAATGCTAGCAGACCACAGCAACAAACTCAACCAAACAAGCTAGCCGTAACTCCAGAATAAACTTAAGTCACACCCTAGAAAGAAGGAGAGGAGCTACTGCCAGGTAAACTAGCACAAAACGTTATGGGGCTTTATCAACGGCATCAAAACATCAAACATGAAACAATTTACGGCAACGATGTAGTATAACCAGAAGTCGAAAAGGTCAGGAAATTTACTAGCCGTAATTCCCGTTCAAACTTAAGTCACACACTCTAGCAAACCACTATACCCAGACAACAAAAGTGCATACTACAAAAATTAATAAAGCTACAGCAAATTGCTAGCAAACAAGTGTGGTGAAAGTCACCAAACAAACCAGCCGTAACTCCAGAATGAACTTAAGTCACACCCTAGCAAGGAAAGAGACTAAACAACAAACCAGCATACTAGCAGAAGGAAGTTTTACTACAGCAAAACTCAACTTACTACATCATACAACAAATAAACGGGGGATAGAAAGAAACAAGGTGACACGGAAACAAAAGGGACGGAAACGGAAAAGTGAAACCAGATAACCTGCGGAAAACGGACGGTAGTGAATAACTCAAAGAATGGGGAGATCAAAACGTTTAGTAAAGCGCTATTGGAAGGAATCAACCACAAACTAGCCCGTAACTCGTGAGTAAACTAAGTCACACCGCCAGTCAGCGGGTAGACCCCCATAACAACGCAAGACTAAGAGACATTTAGGTTATCAAAGGCTTGAGTGAGTTCCGCCTCCTCGAACGCATGACGGGTGCGAAGCGTTTTACGACGGCGCTTTGAAAGTTTCTTCGGTCGGGAGCGTGTTATTAAGGACCGGAGGTTGTTCTTATGGGCTAACACTATAGTGAGTGTTTTCAGCTCAAGCGCAGGCCTTTGGTGTAACGCTCTGTACTCTTTAAGTAAACTAAGATCTTTCTGTTTACGTCTAGACACAATGTCTGTCACTAAATGGATGGTAACTAGAGTACTACGCTTGAGCTGATTGTAAATATCAAGAGTTCCCTCTCTGGTGCAATACACTATAGCTTGTATGCGCTCCTGATACTTTTCAAGCACTTCAATGAGCTGCGAAGGTGTTAAAGGCTTATTGTTGTTACTGCGATGACGGGACAATGAATTGTTCACCTTATCATGCCATATAACTAGCCTCTTTTTATCACGGAAAAGGTGACTCAATTGAAATTGCGCGGTTTTTCGGACTTTCAAAGCGTTAGGATTAAGACTCAGATCCGGTAATGCGTAAATTCCTTTTTTATAATGGTCTTGTAACGCTTGAGGCAAGGTTTTTCTGGCGTGATGCAGTGAACTTGCAGCTAATATAAAAACCATATAATGTTTTTACCACATAACTGATGTGAGCTTTGCTCAAACTCCGAAACTTGATTTTTAATGCGCAATTTTCACGACTTTCCAAGAATAAGCGCTTATTTGAGGAAAAAATCAGTTACCTGATCTTCTTTTTTTTGTGAAGATCGAAAAACTTGACCAAACTTGTTTTTACAACGTTTTAATCTATCTAACTACTATATAAGTATGCTAGAATGATCGGATAGATTTTTTCCCAATTTCTTTTCAAATCTGGTCAATTTTTTCAAACTTTTTTCTTGCTTCGCGTGATTTTTTTTCGTATACGACTTTACCCGCTCCAATAGCTATTATTTAGCCCGATTTGGTCAATTCCAAAATTTTGACCAAAAATTTTCAAATTCGATGTTTTTTCAAGGAATAAAATATATGGGGGTGGGTTATTGGTGACCGGTGAACTCGGGAAATGGGTTCTGGGGGTTACTAGATTTGCCGGCTATATAAATTTAAAGGCATCAGAATTAAGGTAAATGTCAGTTTCTGGATGAGTCTTACGAGTTTTGGTCGCTGATGGAAGTATTGAGTTTCGGTTACAGATGTCAATGTGAATCTTTCCAACGCTCTGGAAGCTCCTACTTGATGTCCCTAGTGTGCTCACTGTCCCTGTTGCGAAGCACCTCGATGTCCCTGTTCCGAAGCACCTCGATGTCCCTGTTCCGAAGCACCTCGATGTCCCTGGTGCGAAGCACCTCGATATCCCTGTTGCGAAGCACCTCGATGTCCCTGTTGCGAAGCACCTCGATGTCCCTGTTGCGAAGCACCCACTTGTTTTGTTTTCTATTTGTATCTGTAGAGTCACTTCGTCAGTTGTGATCCAGAGCAGGCGTATCCATAGAATAAATTTCGATCAAGGGAATCTCAACTAAATATTCCACGTTCTGTTCAATGCGATGTAACAATAACAAGAGTTTGCTCCCAATCGAAATCTGACAGATTTTCTAAGTGGTACTAGTAATTACCGTTTAGTGAAATCATTGTCCGTAATTATATTGATTAATACTTGATTAATTTAATTACTTGATTAATTAATTAAATACTTGATTAATTCAAACATAATTGAGGTTGCGACGCAATCTCATTGTTCGTGAAAAAGTCGGCGGCACCAAAAATATAGCTGATAAAACTCAGTCTATCGGAACTTTTATTCAAGTTATAGCGCGTTATAAGCAACGTAACTGTATAAAGGCAACGTTCAAAGGCAAAAGCACTTCAGAATGCCTTGGCAAATCTAGTTAACTTTGTTAGCAGGTCTTAGTCTAGGTCACCAATTTAAACTAATCCGTTCAAAAAACCGAATTTGTTAGGCTAAGCGATCAGTTTTGAGCCATTTTGAAAGTTATTCTTAGTCGGAAATCGGCCTGTGTATTTCTCAGAAATAATACGTATGTTGCATTTAGAGCGGAAAAATTAAGCAAAAGTTTTGATATACTACGCACAAAAATTCTCTATCTAATGATATAATTTATTCATTTCAATTTACTCGGTAACAACAATTTAAATCGAGACGCAGCAATTGGTTTTATAAAATAGTTACAGAGAACCCGATTATCGTTTCAACCCTAGTCGAGACCTGGAATTATTAAAAGAGCGTCCTCGACAGATTTAAGGTATGAAAAGACTGTCATCGACAGATATGGGGCATGAAAAGAATTTGTTTGGACCTAATGTGATGTCCTGGACTGTGGCGGGAACTAAAACGACCGTCCTAGAATTTGGCTGGAACTAAAACATACATCCTGGAAGTTGGCTGGACAATAAATGTGTTCTGGAATTTGGCTGGACAAAAAAGGTGTTCTGGAATTTGGCTGGACAATAAAACATGTCCTGGAATTACGCTCGCGATCGTTATAATGACTTGTTTTCATTTTCCTTCAACTTAAGGACATGTAGCGCAATTGGTTAAGCATTGGGTAAGATTGGAGAAGGTCAGGAGATCGAACCCAGATTTTGTCGGAACTTTTTACTTTGCCTCTTCTTTGCATATGAAAAGGATTTGGCTGGACTTATGGAAAGAATCAGCCTCGCATTTAACTAGGGTCCTCGACCGTGTAATTTAATTCAATATTTACCCCCCCCCCCTGGAGTTAATAGGTCTTTTTATAAATTCCAGGTCTCGACTAGGGAAGCAGCCTGAGACAATTCTAATGTAGAGATAAATAAAATAATTTTTTCGAAAACGGTATTCAGGTTGTGAAGCATACCAAGTCCACAATGTGACTAACTTAAAAGAGATCCACCTGTAGTCCTCTACGAAGATAAGTGTTACAGAGATGCTTGTCATTGTTCACTACATGGCAACGCAACGCACTCCAGTCGAGCATCAACCCACTTGATTAGAATACTAAACGCGGGAACCCATCATGTATGTCAATGCGACGGCAGACCATGGAGTGTCTACCTGGTTCCCACTTCGATAATGCATGGTTTTTTCCTGGCTAACCAAGTCTTCTACGAGTCAGCAGCCTTAGGAGGTAGAGGAGCGCTCGTCGTTTTGAGGTCCACAATTGTTTTTAGCGCTG